>NC_086018.1:1802500-2102500 GCF_029281585.2 Gorilla gorilla gorilla
CACATGTTTTGATCCCTCCATATTCTGGGTGTAACTTGGTCCTCGTTAAATTGCACCATTTTTGACATCAGAGAGAACCGGATTTGAATCCCAGTTCCATCCCTCATTATGATTTGATGGTGAATGTGTTTTTAATTAGTCTGAGCCTCAGTTTGCTGATCTATAAAAGATGTGATTGTTACGAGGCTTCCATAACGTACATGTGTAAAAATCATGGCAAAATGCTTGTAATTTAAAAGAGAGGGTTGTTAGGAGACTTCTTTCAGGTAAGTATGTAAGAACCTGGACACAATGCCTATAATTTTGTAAGTGTTCAATATATGGAGAGGGATGATTATTTTTCTTTAATTTAATTTTTAGAGCAACTTTATAAAATTAGTGATACTCATATATTTGAGATAATCAAACCAAGGATCAGAAAGACTAAATAAATCACCATAGTCACAAAGCAGTTCACAATACATTTACTGGATAATTTCTAGTTAAAAGTAGCAATGATGATCACATTGAAAATCTTGTATTATCTGGTGGTTTTCTCTTACATAAGCTTCTTGGAATTTAGTAAGATAAATTGCAGCTCAAAAAGCAGATCTGTAGAATATTTTGTTCCAGAGATTATAGTGGGAGCCAAAGTATTGCATGAGTTTTGTTGGGAACAAGGTGTAGGCTGAGAATCTAAGCAAACTTCAGTTGGTGGTTTTCAATTGGTGGGCAGTGGCAGAAGGAGGAGGAGCTCCGTCTGTGCTCTCTCTTCCCCCAGTCACAGCCCTCAGGCTTGTTGCATCCAGGCCCTTCTAAGTTAAAGGAGACAGGTTGACAGGTTTATTTAGCATTTAGCAGACCAGTCAGCTCAGGGTAGGTGGGTGAAGTGGGATGTGGTCTGCTAGTACAGTGCCACCGTTTCACCCAGGGCTGCCTGTGCCCATGAGGCTATTCCATATATTATATATATATACATATACACATATATATATATATATATACACATATATGCATATGTGTATATATGTGTGTATATATATATATAAGCCTGTTGGTTTGTTAAAACCATAAAAACCATAGATTCTAAGTTGCTCTATCAACGTGATCATTAGAAAAAATGTGATGTACTTAGTGTGTAAATTTTAGAATATTTCTTCTGTTAGTCTTGTTAATACTCAATTCTTTTCTAAAACACCTAGCCCAAATCTCCATAGGTTTTAATCGAATTATATTATAATTTGGATTTTCTGGTCTGCCTATCTTCCAAATAATAAAGTTCTTAAAATTAATTTTCTATTGCTGCCATAATAAATTACCACAACTTTGTGGCTTAAATCAAAGACTTACGACCCTATAGTTCTGTAGGGAGAACCTCTGACTGTGGTCTTACTGGGCTTAAGTCAAGGTGTTGTCAGGGCTGTATTGCTTTCTGGAGGCTCTAGAGAGAATCCATTTCCTTTTCCGACTTTTAGATGCTGTCCCTATTCCTTGGATCATGGGACCATCCCTCCATCTTCAAAGCCAGTAATGTGGGATGTCTGTGACCATTGTTCTGTAGTCATATCACCTTCTGACTGTAGCTAGGAAAGATTCTCTAATTTTATAGACACATGCAATTAGATTGGCCCCCAAGATAATCAAGGATAATCCCCCTAACTCAAGGGTTAATCACATCTCCAAAGTCCCTTTTTCCCCATGTAAAGTAATATGGTCACAGATTCCAGGGACTAGAACATCTTTATGGAGTCATTATTTTGACTATCACAAAGGCAAAGTCTTGGAGTTATGCATATCTAGATTTTCTTTGCTTAATTTCAGAGCCTAGAACACATTAGAATCTAAATAAATGTGAATGAGTGATAAATATTATATTTACAGATTGCTGCCACATTACAATTCTGTCCTCCCCCTGGTGGTGGAATCCTATGTACTTTTTACCATCTCCATTTTGCATTCAGACTGAACATGGCTATGTTATTCCTTTCACCTGAGTGATTGGAAACCATCTCTCTATTTCTATTTGTAGAGATCTTATCTATCAAGCCCTTCTCAAATGCCACTTCAAAAAACTCTTTCTAATCCCCAATTGTCTTAGTCAATTTATGCTCTTACAACAAAATAATGCAGACTAGGCAATTTATGAAAACCAGACATTTTTATGTCATAGTTCTGGAGACTAGGAAGTCCAAGATCAAGGCGTTGGCAGGTCTGATGTCTGGTAAGGGCTGTTCTCTCCGTTCAAGATGGTGTCTTGATGCTGCATCTTCCAGAGACAAGGAACATTGTGTCCTCACATGGCGGAAGGCGGGAGGGCAAGAGGGATGAACTCCCTCTATGGAGCCCTTTCATGAGGGCTCCTAAACCCATTCCTGAGGTAGGAGTCCTGATGGCCTCATCACTTCCTGTAGGCTCCACCTCAAAACTATCACATTGTCAATGCTGAATCTCGGAGGAGGCACAGTGAAACCACAGCACCAATCAAGTATGATCTTTCTCTCCTCAAAACCCCCTCATATGTTTAGACCTCCCATGCACTTTTATACATTTTGTCTCATGTTTTCTTCCTGTACAAATAAGGTGCTATAAATGGATAGCTATAGTTTTGGGTTTCATTTCAACAAAACACCCTTCCTAGTTTTTTGAACCCCAAGCGAAATATGAGGACAGGCCCCACCTTCCATTACAAAAGCTGAAAGGGAGTGCATGATCCTTTTTCCAGTTTCTTGGCCACTCACGTGTGGGCACATATCTAGGCCCAGTCAACTGATGTCTCTTTATTAGAACTCGGAACCCCAATGAAATGATGCAAAAGACCTGAAAGAATCAGAGATCATTCTGAGAAATTTAGCAGAGTTGCAGGTCCAGGAATGTTGCAGCAAGTGCCTAGGTTCAGCAGAGCCCAGCTACATGGTGACAAGTGTCAAATGACAACATCCTAGTGGTGGCATCCAAGATCTGCTTCTGTCAAATGAACTTGGCTGTGCTGAGTTTCCCTCAGTTCTTACCTTGCTTCTCCAGCATCTTCAATGATTTTGTGAACTATTCAATGTCCTTTCATTGAATTCCTCTTTTGCTTAAGTTGTCTAGAATTTGTTATTTTCAGTGAAAAATATAAACCAATTATCCCCTCACATTAAAACACACTCCATTTAGGCATCTTCTGTGATCTCACTGGAGAAAAGTGTGGGCGTTATTTGTAATTTGACTCCGAATGATAGGATTAGTTTGGTACTAGTAACAATGGAGATAAGTAACTAACTTTTTGTGAAACTTATTCCTGGGGTGAAACAAAATCTATTGTGGAAACTCTTTTCAATCATCTCTGGAAATTTATTAAGTGACCTAGTATATAATGATAATTTACCACGATATTTGATAAAATAGTTTTGTGTGTTCAGAATAATTTTTTTCTTTACCTTTGAAAATAATGCATTGATAGTTAATTTTCTCCTAAATTTTCTGTTTTTATTTCCATAAAAGGTATTTATTGAATGTCTCCTTACTTTTAATATAACTAGGCATTGTGTGATCAAAGAAAAATAAATATGTTCTTGTTTCTGGAATTACTAAAGCTTTGAAAATGGACTTATCGACCTCAAACAAATGGGACATATTCCTATGTGGCCTGCTCCCCTGTTAGGGTGCCCAGTGTAAGTGGTGATTCCTTTTCTGTCTTTTTAAAGATTTTAGAAATGCAGCTTCTGCTGTGGGCCACTAGGCGGAGTACTTCAGAGCAGGGTTTGTGGGAGTAAAAAGCTAACTTCTGCTGCTTTTGCTTGATGCTTCTGCAGCTTCCTTGACTACTGTGGATGATAAGTAACCATTTTCTTCCTCTTCTTTCTTTTTCCCCTCACTCTTTGGAGTGAACTTGAAACATTTAGGAAGTTCATTGATCAACATATACCATGTTTATGAAAATTTGGCTAAGATAATATGGTAGGACTTCTTTGGTTATAAATAATAGAATTCAAACTCAAACTGGTCTAAGCCAAAAAAAAAATTAATTTGTGGACTCGTATAATGGAAAAATCCAGGGTATAGCTTCAGAATGGCTGAACGTAGAGACTCAGGGCTTGGCTCCTCTCCTCTTCCTTGCTTTTTTCTTCCCTATTGATTTTATTCTCAGACAAGTTTTCCCTTTGTGATGCAATGTGGCCATCATCCCTCCTCCAGTTTACATTTCCTTAGTTCCACAGCCCCTGAATAACGCAAAAACAGAAACACTTCTAATAGTTTCAATAAGAGACTAGAGATTGGTTTTGGGTGTGAGGCTTGGATTTCATGTCCATCTCTAGTTTCATCTGTGCCAGGATTAGAAGTATATTCATTGGCCAGGCCTGTGTCACGAACTCATATAGGGTTTCCACTGTCCACACAGTGCCTTTGCAAGTATTAGAAAATGGCTCCCCTTTCTCCAGTTAGATGCAGACATGTATCGGGGCATGTGGCTTGGAGAAGAGAATGTAGGCTGGATTTCAGCTCCCCTTTCTCCCTTAGCTGGGTTTCTTCCTTGAGTAAACAACACACTTGTTAGTAGCTGTCCTGTGCTTATTCCTGAAACTGGGGGTGAAATCAGCCCCCACACCAAAACTGAAGGACAGAAGGTGGCTTCATCTAGGGTATCAGATAATGGCTAATAACAAAGGGAGGGGACAGTGGGTGCTGTGTGGGCAAAAGGAGCAAAAAATAATCCTAACCTATCTAGACTTCATCTCAGAAGCCATATGCAACCTTCTTCAATGGAAATATTTAACACTTCAGGAGTGTGAAGAAGGCTATAAGGAGCATATCTCTTAAGGACCTAAGTGAGGGCATTCTAGAATGTATGATTTATGGATTTACCTTGTAAATATATAACATGGACTAATATACACAGAAAATATATTGCAGAGTAACATAGATGACAGAACTTGAAATACATGACATTCTACAGCAGTCTATCATTATTTTCTAACTTATCAAAAGACTCAGAGGATCTTTTTTGTCATATTGATAAATTTCTAACCAGAGCCCTATTTACTCGTGTCTTGAAAAACAGAGTATTTGCAAACATGTCTGAAGAGGGAAGAGAAAGAAAATGATTCCAAAAAAGCGAATAACATTAAGACAGCTTTTTTTAGAAGATGTAAATTTGCAACCACAAATTAAAAACTTATAGGAGATACACAAAATGTGAAGAAAAATAAACGAAACCAAAACACTACAAGAAATACCCAAACTAAGAAGACAGCAAGAGAGGGAAAAAAAAGAACTGCAAAACATATGAAAAACAATTAACAAAATTCAAGTTACTCCTTACCTATCAACAATGACTTTAAATGTGAAAGAATTAAACTATCTAATTAAAAGACATAGCGTGGCACAATGCATAAAAGATACTCATCACTACATATTTATAAGGGAGTCACTTTAGATATAAAGATACATAGAGGCTCAAAGTGAAGGGATGGGAAAAGATACTCTACACAAATGGTAACCAAAAAAGAGCAAGGGTATCTGTACTTAGATCAGAAAAAATAAACTTGAAATCAAAAACTGTCACTAGAGACTAAGAAGGTCGTTATATAATTATAAAAGTTCACTTCAATGGGAAGATTATAAATATATATCCACCCAACATTAGAACACCTAAATATATAAAGTTAATATCAACAAAGCTAAGGGGAGAAATCAGTAACACTAAAATAATAGTAGCCAACTTCAGTACCCCAAATTCAATAATGGATAGAACATCTAGGCAGGAACAAAAAAAAAGGAAACAGCTGACTTGAACAACACAGTAGATTAAACACTGACATATACAAAACTTTCCATCCAACAGCAGCAGAATATACATTCTTCTCAAGTGCACACAGAATATTCTCTGAGATAGATCAAATCTTAGGTCACAGGGCATCCTACAAATTTAAGAAGTTTGATATAATGCCAAGTATCTTCTCAGACCACAATGGAATAAAATTAGATTTCAATAACAAAGAAAAGAGAAACATTTACAAAAATGCAGAAACTAAACAACACACTCTTGGACCACCATTGGGTAAAAGAAGAAATCAAAAGGGAACTTTAAAAATATATTGAGACAAACAAAAATGAACATACAACTCAACAAAACTTACAGGATGCAGCAAAAGAAGTGCTAAGAGGGAAATGTTACAGTGATGAATACCTACATTAAAAAATAAGAAAGATCTCATTCGAACAACCTAATTTTATAAATAAACAGTTAGAAAAAGAAAAACTAACTAAACCCAAAGTTAGCATAATGAAGTAAATAATAAAGATTAGAATATAAATAAAATAACTATAAAATAAAAAACAATAGAAAAATCAACAAAGCTAGAGTTGAATTTTTGGAAATACAAACAGAAATAACAAACCCTTAGCTACACTAAGAAAAAAAGAGAAACTCAAGTAAATATAATCAGAAATGAAAATGGACACATTATAACAAATGTACAGGAATACAAATGATTATAAAGGACAATTAAGCAATTATATGCCGATAAATTGGATAACCTAGAAGAAATGGATAAATTCTTAGAAAGAAGCAATCTACCAAGGTGGGACAAAAAAGAAATAGAACAGACCAAAAGCAAGCAAAGAGATTTAATCAGTAATCAAAAATTTCCCAACAAAGAAAAGCCCAGGTGCAGATGTTTTCATGGGCAACTTCTACCAAACATTCAAAGAAGAACCAACACCAAAACTTCTTAAACTCTTCAGAATAAATAGAAGAGGGAATACTTCCAAATTCATGTCATGAGGCCGATGTTACCATGACTTAAAAGCTAGACGAAGACAACACAAGAAAAAATAATTACAGACCAGTATCCTTAATGAATACAGGTGCAAAAATTCTCAATAAAATACAAACTAACAAACTGAATTCAAAAGCACATTGAAAAGGTCATACACCATGACCAATTGGAATTTATCTATGGGATACAAGGATGTTTCAGTGTGTAAAAATTAATAATGTGGTATACCACATTAACAGAATGAAAGACAAAAATAACATTCCAATAGATGCAGAAAACACATTTGACAAAATTCAATATACTTTTATGATAAAACTCTCAATAAAATAAGTATACAAGAAACTTACCTCCACACTATAAAGGCTGTATATGAAAAAGCTATATCTAATATTATAATCAATTGGGAAAGACTGAAAGCTTTTTCTTTAATATCTGGAACAAGACAAGGATGTATATCCTTATCACTCCCATTCAACATAGTACTGGAAGTCCTAGTCAGAACAATCAGGCAAGAGAAATAAAGGGCATCAAAATTGAAAGGAAAGATGTAGTTACCTCTGTTAACAGAAGACATGATTATTATACATTGAAAACTCTAAAGACTGTACAGAAAATGGTTAGAAATAATACAGTCAGTCTTTCATATCTGCTGGGGATTTGTTTCAGGACCCCCTCAGATAACAAAATCTGTGATGATCAACTCCCTCACATAAAATCATGTACAGTTGGCCCTATGTATCCATGGGTCTACATCTGGGGATTCAAACCACCACAGATGGAAAATATGTACACGTTAGGTTCATGGTTGATTGAGTTCATGTTTGCAGAACGCATTGATATGAAGGACTGACTATATAATAAATTTACTAAAGTTGTAGGATACACAATCGACCTACAAAAGTCATTGCTATTTCTTTTTTTTTTTTTTTTTTTTTTTTTTTTGAGACGGAGTCTCGCTCTGTCACCCAGGCTGCAGTGCAGTGGCACGATCTCGGCTCACTGCAAGCTCCACCTCCCGGGTTCCCGCCATTCTCCTACCTCAGCCTCCCGAGTAGCTGGGACTACAGGCGCCCGCCACCACGCCCGGCTAATTTTTAGTATTTTTAGTAGAGACGGGGTTTCACCGTGTTAGCCAGGATGGTCTCGATCTCCTGACCTCGTGATCCACCCGCCTCGGCCTCCCAAAGTGCTGGGATTACAGGCGTGAGCCACCGCGCCCGGCCAGTCATTGCTATTTCTAAACACTAACAATGAATTGTCTGAAAGGGAAATTTAAAAAACAGTATCAAATAAGCTACTTTGGAACTAACTAACCAAAGAAGTGAAAGACTTAAACACTACAAATTATAAAAGATTGATGACAGAAATTTAAATCAAAGTAAATTGAAAGACAACCCATGGATTGAAAGAGTTAGTACTGTATTATTAAAGGGTCCATATTACACAAAGCAATCTACACATTTAATGTAATCCATATCAAAATCCCAATGGTATCTCTCACAGAAATAGAAAAAAAAATCCTAAAATTCATATAGAATCACAAAAATCCCTGAGTGGCTGAAGCTATTTTGAGCAAGAACAAAGCTGCAGGTATCACACTTCCTGACTTCAAATTAAATTACAAAGCTGTAGAAAGAAAAACACTGTGGTATTGGCATAAAAACAGACACATAAACCAGTGAAACAAAATACAGAACCTAGGCATAACTCACACATTTGCAGCAATTGGTCACCCTGGAAGGTGACAAGGAGACACTATAGGCAGAAGATATGCTCTTGAACAGATGGTGTTAGGAAAGCTGGATATCTACATGTAAAAGAATGAAATCGGATCCCTAGTTCACGCCTTATGTAAAAATTAACTCAAAATGGATTAAACATTTAAATGTAATCACTGAAATCATAAAACTCCTGGAAGAAGACAGGAGAAAACATTCTTGACATTGGTCTTGGCAATAATTTGTTTAGATATGATGCCAAAAGCACAGGCGACAAAGGCAAAATAGATAAATGAATTACATCGAACTAAAAAGCTTCTGCACAGCAAAGAAAACAACTAATGAAATGGTAAGGCAACCTATGAAATTGGGAAAATGTTTGTAAACCATATCTCTTATAAGGAATTCAAAAAATAAGAAGGACACATACAAATTAATTCCAAAATTATAAATAACCTAATTTTATTTTAAGGCAAAGAACCTAAATAAATACATCTCAAAATAAGAAATTCAAATGGCTAACAGGTATATGAAAATGTGCTCAACATCTCTAAACTTCAGAGTAACGCAAATCAAAACCACAATGCGATATCATGTCACACCTGTTAAAATGGCTATTATCAAAAAGAGAAAAGATAAGTGTTGGTAAGAATGTGGAGAAAAGGAAACCATTATACACTATTGACGGGGATGCAAATTAGTAAAACACAGAAAACAGTATTGATGTTCCTCCAAAAAAAATTGAAAATAGCACTGGCCTGGTGTGATGGCTCGCACCTGTAATCCCAGGATTTGGGGAAGCTAAGGCAGGAGGCCAGGAGCTCCAGAACAGCCTGGGTAACATAGCAAGACCCCATCTCAGAAAAAAAAATTAAAATTAGCCAGACATGGTGCTGTACACCTGTAGTCCCAGCTACTCGGGAGGCTGAGGTGGGAGGATCGCTTGAGCCCAGGAGTTCAAGGCTGCAGTGAGCTACGATCTTGCCACTGGACTTTACCCTGGATGACAGAGTGAGACCCGATTTCAAAAATAAAAAAGAACTACCACATCATCCAACAATTTCACTTCTCGATATATGTACAGTGAAACTGACATGACATAAGAGTCTTAGAGAGGTGTCTGTCATCTGTTCATTGCGGCATGACACACAATGACTAAAATATGAAAATAACCTAAATGTCCTTTGGCAGAGGAACAGATGAATGGGTAAAGAAAATGTGACATGTATACATAAAATGAAATATTATACGACCTTAAAAAAGAAGGAATCCTTCTATTTGTGAAAACATTGATGGAGCTGGAAGATATTGCGCCAAGCAAAAATGCAAGACACAGAGACAAATACTTCATGATCTCACTTACATGAGGAATCTACAACAGTCAGATTCATAAAAACAGAGAATAGGACAGTGGTTGCAAGGACCTCAGGGAGGGGAAATGGGGTGATGTTAATTAAATTGTGCAATGTTCAAGTTATAATAATTTCTGCAGATATAATGTACAACATGGAACAACACTGTATCATATTCTTGTGTTCTGCTAAAGGACTAGATCATAAATTAATTACTGTCAACACACACAATGGTAAATATGTAGCGATAATATGCTAATTTGCTTGATTGTGGTGACCATTTCAAAACGTATAGAAATATCAAAACATTAAGTTACCTTAAATTTATATAATTTGTATACGTCATGTTATCATCATAAAGCTGTTAAGAAAGATTTAGTGAATCATGTCTACCACCTGGGAACTTTCTCATGACAGGGAGGGTTGGAGTAGGAAAATGGAATTTTGCAACAAGGATAGGGTGAGGGACATGGGAAATGATTGATCAAGTATTTAAGAAATGATCTGGGTGGAAGCTAAATCAAAGGGTATGAGATTTAGCGCATCGGTCCTCAAACTTTTTGGTTTCAGGAACACTTTATATTTTTAAAAGTTATAGAGGACCCTAAAGAGCTTTTATTTATTTGGATTATATCTAGCTATATTTATCATATTAAACATTAAAACTGAGAAATTAAAACAAGTAAAATAATATATGTTTACATAAATCACATTTTTATTTAAAATTATCATTTTTAAGCAGTAAAGTTGGTGAGAACAGTGACATTGTTTTATATTTTTAGGTATGTCTTTAATGTCTGGTTTAATAGAAGAAAACTTGGTTCTCCTTTCTGCTTCTATGTTTAATTTCTTGTGACATCCCATGTCAGGTAGCCTCTGGGAAACTCCAATTATACTTGTGAGAGAATGAAAGTGGAAAAGGTAAACAAAACCTGTGTATTTTTATGAAAAGACTTTTGACCTTGCAGAGCCCCTGGAAGGGACTCGGGGACTTCTCAGGGTTCTCTGGCTCATGTGTTCACAGAGTAGAGGGTAAGTCCGCAAGAGAAAGCAGTGATTGGCTGTGGGAGGTCTTGCTGAGAGGTGGTAGAGAAGAGGTTGGGTGTGTAGAAAGTATGGTCATTATTTTCATTTCTTTTCCCTTTCCTGTGGCCTCTTGTTGCTGGAATTTCCTCTTTAGATGATCGTATCATAAATTAGAAATAGCATTAATGAACATTCTTGATACTGCCTAATGAAAGTTTTTGTTTTGTCTTCCTGAGTCTTGATACATTTCAAGAAGTCGTCTATCTCATTTATTTTTCCCACCCAAATTTGGAATTTAGGAAGAGTCGATATAGCTATATTTAGATGATTTATCTCCCTGAAGACATTTTGGGATCATTTATAAATCTCTATAAACAATGCTCTGATGTTCCTTTATTTTGTTTATAGACTGGGTCTTGCCGTGTTGTCTGGAGTGGAGTGGCGCGATCTTAGCTCACAATACACGATACAACCAAACTCCTGGGCTCAAAGTGATCCTTCTACTCAGCCTCCACAGTAGCTAGGTCTGCAGGTGTGTGCCAGCACGCCTAGCTTTTGATTACTATTATTATTTTTGTAGAAATGAGGGTTTCATTATGCTGCCCAGGCTGGTCTTCCAACTCCTGGCCTCAAGCGATCCTCCTGCCTTCCGCCGTCTGAGGAGCTGAGATTACAGGTGTAAGCCACCATGCTGGTCCTGATGTCATTTAAATACAAACATGATACTATATTCCTTGTAGAAAGTGCTACATAAATATAATTTTTTTGAAATAGAGTCTTGCTGTGTCACCCAGGCTGGAATGCAGTGGTATGATCACACTCACTGCAGCCTTGACCTCCTGGGCTTAAGCGATCATCCCACCTCAGCCTTCCAAGTAGCTGGGACCTGAGATATGAGCCACCAAGCCCAGAGAATTTTTCAATTTTTGGTAAAGATCAGCGTGTCACTGTGTTGCCCAGGCTGGTCTTGAACTCTTGGGCTCAAGTTACCCTCCGCCCAGGTCTCCCAAAGTGCTGGGATTACAGGCCTGAACCACTGCACCGGGTCCTAAAAATTCATTCACTTTCTTTGTTTGTCCACAAGGTGCTGCTGTTTCCCTTCTAATAACATGAGACAGCTCACTCAAGAACATCAAGAACATGATATTCTCTTTAAAAAATCACAGTAGTTCCTTTTCCATAACCATTAAGTTTTCAAGGTGTTATCAGGTTTATTTCATAGAAACAATGTGCAAAATTTTTCATGTAGAAACATAATCTTTTAGCAATAAGTTAGTTAAAAAATTTGGCATTGTCAGAATGAAGATTTCCTTTTCCCTATAATTTTATTTATTATAATTATATTTTTAATGATATCAGTTGCTTTATAAAAACTCATTACATTATATACCCAATGACTGTGAAATCATCTGCTTTGAAGCACAGTGAAATCATCAATCAGCATACTGGGTCTAACACAGTTCCTTCCATTTTAAGAAAGCTATTTACACTCCAATTTGCAAGTTGGACTTTACAAAAATTGAAACATTTATAAAATATACTAACTGTGATTGTTTTAAAAAGCAATGGTTTTTTTGAGGTAAGGAAATAAATTGAAGCTCTGTGTTGGAAAATGCAGAAAACAAATCAGCATTCTTTATAAATAGATTTTACTGTTGGTTTAGAAATTACCTTATGTGCTTTATAGATGATGGAAAATGTAATCAGCTGCAGTTAGCAGTGTGCATGTATCGTGCTTGTTATGCCACTTTCAGAAAGGTTATGGAATATTGGCAGGTCAGGATTCTCAAAATGATAAGTTCTAAGAAGAGGCTAAAAGAAAAATAATTTTAAAAGCAAGCCTAGTTGTTTAATATATACATGGACGAGTTATGGGGAAATCCTGGACTGGGAGCTAGCAGATCTATGTTCTGACTTTCACTAAGTCATTGGCTGCTACAGCAGGCCAAGCAGACATAACTGCCAAGACTGCCTGGGAGTTGGGTTGATTGGCAATTGGCACAGGGAGAGAGGACAATTGCCAGAGTAATGGCCAAATATTCAGGGTTTCATGTTCAGTGAAGCAGGACGTGCCTTTGTATCCCAAGAGCAAAACTGACGCTAGAATCTGGGCCTCCTGGCTGAATCTGAGTCTACAGTCTGATAAATAGGATGAAGTAGTCTCAGAAATCCAAGCCAGCCAGAACCCATGAGGTGTTCTCTGCAGATATTGGCTGGTGAGCTGCATTAAGATGTTTCATTCCATAGAGCAAACATTCATTGATTCGTTAGGTTAGCATCCCACAAGAGCAGAGACAAATTCTTCAGAATTTGTCCATGAAGCTATAGTCCCAGAGCTTATATTTCAAGGGAGGAGGGAGGAAACAGCATCTCAGGATGATAGGTGATTACAGCTAAACCGAATTCTGAAAATAAAAGGAACCCTATGTCTTTGTCTGCTCAGGCTGCTACAAACAACTGTAGACTGAGTGGCTTAAACAGCATATACTTGTGTCTCACAGTTGTGGGAATTCAAAGATTAAAATTTGGGCCAGCAGAGCCAGTGTCTGGTGAAGGCCCTCTTACTGGTTTGCAGGTGTTCTTGTTGTATCCTCACATGGCTGAGAGAAGAGGGCTCTAGTCTCCTACTCTTCTTATTAGGATGCTAACCCCATTGTGGGAACTCCATCCTCATCGAAACCAAATTACTTCCCAAAGGTCCTCCTTCTAATGCCATTCTATTGTAAGAGTTTCAACATGTGCATTTGTTGATGCAAACATGCAGTGCACAGCATCTTATCTAATCAAATCAGTTGTCCCTTGAATAAAATTCTAGCTACTATAACAAGACTTAAAATTATGACTTGGTTGTTGCCAAAACTGTCTACCTGGATTTGCTGGAAATCAAACATGCTTGAATATTTCCTCTAAAGATTTTCTCATTCCTTCCCTATTGTGTATATTTACAGAATTCTTAAATAATTACATACACAAGGCTTCTATTAGCTCTGATGAGAGCTTCTATTAGCTTTGACTATTGCAAGCAGCTTTATAGCAGTGCAGGTAAAAGCATGTGCTTTGAAATCTTACAATAAAATTATTAAATGCTAAGCACTTTATAGTCATTATTTAATTTTATCATCTTAATCACCTTCATTATTACCTCCATTAAACCCTATTTGTTGGCTACTTATATTATTCTGATTTTGCAAATCTAAATTTGAGAGGCTTTCCCAATGTCACATAAGTTAATAAGAGGCATAGCTTGGGTTTCAATTAAAGACTACCTGATTCCAAGATCTATTTACCATTGTTCTACAATATTTACTTTTTAGGTCCCTGAGAATGCTAACAGCCTTTCTTTTGAAATCTGCCTTCTTTCTGGGTAGCAGCTTTATTAATATGTGATTAGGGCACCATATTTCAGGCAACAAATTATTTGAAATCTTTCATTTTCATAGTGAGTTAAGGATCAGTTCTGTGGCATTGTCAGCCAGAAAACATCATTTGGAGACTATCTTGTACAAGAAGTAGAAGATACAGCTGGGGGCCTGTTGAGGAGAGAAAGCTCACAGCTTCTGTCCATACCCCTTTCACTTCCTCCTCAAGGAGATGGACCTCTGTGGTTGGTCAAGCTTAAGGATCTTTCATGGGCCACAGCTAATGATGAAATCTTCCTAACTCTAGGTAAAGATTAATGGGCAAGTTGGAGAGTTAAGATAGCTTGTGGCTGCTCCTTTTAGAAGAAAGTCTGATCATTGCTCTCTTATTTGTGGAACCCCTCTGTTCCCCCAAATGCCTGATAAGACATGCCTGAAGACCAATCCTGTGTCAGTAGACTTCATATCTACTCTCTTCTACCAATTCCACAACTACAGACAAATAAGAAGAATAAAACAAAGCTCAGACACACTCCCCTGGCACGGAGGCCACTCTCCAGCTGGCTGCTTTTCTCTACCCTGGCGCCTCCTGGGCATTTGGCTCTTTCTTAGATCAAACCGAGACATGGGTTTGGGATTAAAGAGAAGTAGGTGAAAGGGGTTTCTGGCCTGTTTTGGCATTAGACCAAGTAAATAACAGAGTTCTGGCTTAAGCTTAGCTCTGTAGAGCTTTCTCTGTGTTTGGGGAAAATCTCCGAAAGTAATGAAGTGGTATTTTACTGTGCTTCGTTTTCTGTACATATATCTCTTTCTTAGGTATGTTGTGAGGAGATTCGTTCCCTGGACAAATACCATCTTAATCACCTTCATTATTACCAACTTTATTTATTTGCAGAATTAAAATTTAAATAGACATTCAGGAAACAATTCTGGTGAGAGAATTATGTTTTGAGGTTAATCTTTCAGCATCTGCCTTAGGGACATTGATTATTTTCCCCCTTTTTTTTCACCAAGCTCCAGGCTTGCAAAAGAATTGTGATGTGGTCTGAGGCAAACTTACTGATTGACTAGTGGTAAGTTAAACCATAACCTGTAGGACCGCTGGGAAGCACTGCTTGTCACCGGCCAGAAATCCACTGTTTGGAGGTGTGCGCTGGGAAGGCGCTTCATACTTATTGATACATGCTTTGTTCTTGGAACTATGTTAAGTACTGGACACATGCAACAATTTGGAATATCGTTACATTCAACCCTCACAATAGTCTGATGTATATGTTATTAGTCCTGTATTAGAGATGAGTAAACAAGATTAGAGGAAGAGAAGCACACAGCTGGAAACACACAGGCGGCACTGGGATTGGAAGCAGCTGTGTCTCACCCTGGACCACCATTTCTATGCTGTCTCTCCACTAGAGGATCCTTTCTTTGGTTCTTCTAGGTCATTAGTCATCAATAATTTATCTCCAAACTGTAGGTTTCACAGGAGGAGATGCCACTTGAAGCTTGGTGGCTTAAAATGGAGATGGAATGTGGAACATGGTGGGAAGCACCGGGAGGAGTTTATTGATAAATTTCAAGTACTTTGTGGGGCTCTGAAAGACTGTCTTCAAATTCTTTGTCCTACTACCTCTTTCATATTAGTTCAAATGTCATATGGGTATATTTTTTGGGCTAAATTAAGGAAAATCTCCATGAAAAGTAAAAAACAAACAAAAAAAACCCCAAAGAATGGAAAGAGATACTATGAAAAATCAACTCAGATTTCTCAGAGTTTTATTAACTCAAGGAAGCCTTGGTCCAGTTGGAAGAAGACAGAATTGATTTTGACAATCTCTAGCAAACCCTTTAGCGTTCAATGCACTCTAGACCATGAGTATAAAGAAGTTCACTTAATAGGTTCACCAAATTAGTTAGTTTGTGTAGTTCAAAGGGAAACAGAGACACAGGACTGTGAGGTTTTGACAGGGGTGGAAGGCAAGTCTGGGTCCAGTGAGCTCAGGCAGGCCATGAAGGGGCAGGGCAGGAAAAGGACAGTGCTGGGAAGCTAGGGAACTGGCCACCTCTGTGCTGGCTGAAGATCACAAAAATCAACACAGCTTTCTCCAAATGCTGCCCGTGCCTGATGGAATTAAACAGAGCTCTGAGAAAGACAGCACCGGGGCAGAGGATGGGTCCTGAGCTGCCTACAGTCATCAATATCTTGGCCAGTGGCTATGCATTCGGGGGCAATTTGGCTAGCTTTCTTGATCCACACCAGAAAACTCGCTTTTGAAGTGGTTTGGAAAGCTCCAAAAGGGACGTGCTTCATGCTATTGGTATTGCTGCCAAAAAGAAAAGATTCTGCTTTTCATCAGCTGTTGATTTTTGCTCTCTGTATTTCTCTAGCATCTGTTGCTGGTGGCCTTGTTATGCTAACAAGTAGATAGTGTAGCTGCGTAAGCAGAACAGAAAAGACTCTCCTGGATTATCAGTTCCAGGCTGGCCTGGAAACAGGCTTAGGGATGTTTCAATGCTTGAATGCAGGTGAGCTGGAGATCTGTGGCAATTCTTTTGACATGAGGCTGGACATTCTTTATAGCTTCCCCAGACACAGGAATTGTCAGGGCTTGAAAAAGAATCACTGGCAGGAGGTTCATTTTCTTTATTGCTACCTCCCCAGCCATAAAACTAAAAGCTTTTTACCTAAACCAGGTTAGCCATCTCGTGGGAGTAGGAGATCATTTCTTTCAGAGTCTTTCCTGATTGGAGTCTAGTCCTAGGATGGTTTGAACGGTCCGTTTGAATTTGAAGAGCTTTCTAATTGATGTTTCTCATCCCCTCTCCAACCAGTCTTATTTGGTGTCATCTGCCTTTCCCCTTCCTCCCTACCAAACCTCAGAGTCTTGAAACAAAAATCTTTGTATTGTAAACTTCATCATGCTAATTTCATCACTTCACACGAACCTTCCCTTGTTTAAGTTTCCTCCAACTGTGTGACTTAGGGCTGTTGAACTCTTTCAAATACACAGGAAAATGGAAACCTCTTTTGGTGTCTAGTGATTGTATAATAAAACATTTTCAGATGCTAATCACATGCTTTGTGCTTTGTTAATGAATGAAAATCTAAGGATATTCTTATTTGAAAGGTTTAAAAATATAATAACTGTCATTATATCTAATTCTGTCTACATTTCTGATGTGAAATGAGAAGTCAGGAGCCCTGCCATCTACACAGTGCATGGTTCTACCAGCTATTTCTGTGTCACTTCAAGCAAATCACTTCTTTTCTGCCTTTTCTTTCTTTTTATGTAAAATGTTGATAACTATCTGTCTCAATGAATTCACAGAGTGACTGTATTATGTACAACAAAATTTATTGAAAAGCGTAAAGCTCTATAATTACATAGACTGTTTCCTGTGATTTAATAAGCTTTTTAAATCCTGGGGCAGTGGAGGAAGTATTCCTCTTACTGTAAAAGGACATCCCTCTAATAATCTCCCTTCTTTTCCTGACTTTTCAGGGATTCTGTTCATTGTTTTTCCATTTGTCATCTGCATCTTCAATCTCTCTCCTTCTTGATGCATTCTGTCAGCATTTAAATATAAATTTTTCATTTAAAAAATCTTCTATCTTGGAGGAACCTTAACTTTGATGCTGTGTGTATTTCTAGCTATCAAGCCATCTCCTCCTTTCTTGGCAAATTTTTCTCAAGGATTTTCCACACTTACTATCTCCTTTTGCTCATTATCCTTTCACTCTTTATTCAGGTCAGTTTGGCTTTCACTTTCATCAAGCCTATGGAACTGCTTGTGCTAAGGTCACCATGTAAGAGTGCTAGGGGCTTCCAACACAAGCTGCCACAGATTGAGTTGTTTATCTTCTCACAGCTCTGAAGACTGGAAATCCAGGATGGAATGTCAGCCAGTTTGCCTTCTTCTGAGAACTGCTGCCTTGCAGATGCCTCCCTTCCTGCTGTGTCCTCTGGCTGTGTTACCTGTGTCTCAATCTCTTTAGATGGACACCTGCCATATTGGTTTAGGGTCCACCCATATGGCTTCATTAGACCTCACTTACCTCTTTGAATGCCTTCTCTAAATCAGTCCCCTCTGAGGCAGTGGGGATCAGCTCTTCAACATAGGAATCTGGGGGGACACAATTCAGCACCCCCAGAATTGGTGATTCCTAAACATCATGAACACTATTCCTCTTTCTTTGTTTCTTTCTTTCTTTCTTTCTTTCTTTCTTTCTTTCTTTCTTTCTTTCTTTCTTTCTTTCTTTCTTTCTCTCCTTTCTTTCTTTCTTTCTTTTCTCTCTTTCTTTCTTCTTTCTTTTTTCTCCCTTCCTTCCTTCTCTCCCTTTCCTTTGCTTTCCTCGCTCTCCCTTCCTTCTTTCCTTCCCTTCCCTTCCCTTTCCTTTCCTTTCCTTTCTTTCCTTTCCTTTCCCTTCCCTTCCTTTCCTTCTTTCCTTTCCTTTCGTTTCCTTTCCTTTCCTCACTCTTCCTTCCTTCCTCCTCTCTCTTTCTCCCTTCCATTTATTTACTTTTGTTTATATAAAATTTATGGGATACATGTGCAATTTTGTTCCATGCATAGTGGTCAGTTCAAAGCTATTAGGGTATCCATCACCCAGGTAACATATATTGTACATATTATATAATATATAAGTCCAATGGGGTCTCAGGAACATTCGGTAGAGTAGACCCCTGACCTCTTCCTCTAGATTGAACTATTTTCTTATCAGCTTCTCCCTCTTTGCCCAAACTTTAAATGTTGAAGTTCCTAAATCCTGGGTCCTCTTCTGTTCTTATTCCACATGAAGCTTGTGCAACCCATGGCCTGTGGGCCACGTGTGGTCCAGAACAGCTTTGAATGCAGCTCAACACAAATTTGTAAACATTCTTCAAGCATTATAAGATATTTTATGATTTTTTTAGCTCATCAGATATTGTTAATGTTAGTATATTTTATGTGTGGCCTAAGACAATTCCTCTTCTTCGAATGCAGCCAGGGAAGCCAAAAGATTGGACACCCCTGCCTACACAGACTCTAGACAAGGTTTTATTAATTCCTATGGCTTTAGATATCATTTATATGCATATGGCTCCTACAGACCTCTCCTCCCAAGCTCCAAAACATTATGTGCACCTGCCATCTTGAAATCTCCACTGGGATTTTCACAGGCATTCCTAAAATCAGAATTCAAAACTCTTTAGTTCTGCCTCCACATCTATGCCACTTCCTCAATAATTTCCCTTTTGTTAGTTTATTTCTTCTTCAACCTTACCATTCTTCATAAAAATTATCTCCATTTACTCATTTGCTTCTTCCAAAAAGCATCATCATCCTTGATGCTTTCTTCTACCTGCAACCCCCCTACCATCACAACTTGCAACCAAGTACTGTTATTTTACCTTCAAAATATGTGCTAAAATTATCCGCTTCTGTCATCCGCATCTTTCCCCTGGTCTGCAAACATATACTCCTCTTTCCAACTTTTTGCCTCTCCAATACCTTCTCTATGGCACACCCAGAGGTTCTTCAAAAATTTCAGTTAGATCATGTCTCTCCTTCGTTTAAAAATCTTTAATGATTTTCTATCCACGAAATTATTCTGCTAGACTGCAAGCTGTAAAGGTGCAAGGACTAGGTTTGCCTTATTTGTTTCTGTTTATGCAGAGCCTAGCATTGCATTTAGTAGGAACTTAACACATTGACCTAGATCTAGTCCACCTTCTCAGCCTCACCTCTCATGGAAGCACTCATAGACCTCAGTCCAGTTACTCTTTTCTCAGATCCCTGAGCTGGCCTGGTCCAGGGCTGCCTGGGCCGTGATGTTTTCACTTCTGCTTTGTTGGCTGGTATCTGCTTATATTCTTGCTACTGTAACTGATGTCCAAGGCAGTCACATAGGCATCCCTGGGAGCTTGCTAGAGCTCAGGCACCACCCTAGATCCAGTGAATCAGAATCTGCATGTTGACAAGGTCCCCAGGTGGTTCATATGCACATTCAAGTTTACGGTGCTTTGCTCTAAATCCCAGGCTGAGTGTTAGTTCTTTAAAGAGACCTTTCCCAACTGGCCAAATCGTATTAGGTCATGTGATGGATTCACCCACACGGTCTGTGATACAGAAGGGAAAAGCAGTTGAGGCCTATTGATCAGAAGCTGCTCACTTTAGAGTTTTACCTAAGGGTGATCCTATCAAAAGATCTGGATTTTGTAGAGAATCATACAAAGTATGTGAATAGTTTGATTTGAGCAAATTGATAATTGCCAGTTTTGTTTGCTTTAACCAATATGTTTGCTTTCCCTCTGAAAATCCCTTGTTACAGGTCCTTAGTTTTAGTTTGCCACATTATGACACAATGGGAATAATGCACAGCAGTGATCCTCAGTTTGTTTGGGTTTTCAATACATAATTGATCCATGGTTGTGGAATGCATTGTAGAATGTCCAGCTAGAACACCTATTCTTTCAATTACTTTGATTACTTTCAATGGCAAAACTGCAATTACTTTTGCACTAACCTGATAGCTTTGCTACAAGTCAGTTGTTCAGGTTTTGTTGTTGTTGTTTGTTTTTATTTTTGCAAACACTTTAGATACTGCATAGTGGATGGATTGGTTTATGGTTCCTGGGATCTTTTGTGTATTCTGTTGAAGCTCAATAATCACATTACTGCAGACCTCCAAAATTTTACAAAGGACTGCATAGTGAGTTTTCAGCCGATAAGCTAAACCACAGCTTATTACTGTGAGATGAAAGAAAGCACACCAATTAAAAGTAAACACTGTTTAAACTTATCTCAATGCATTTCTAAAGTGTCATACATTTATTATATTCTCTACTTGTAAAATATTTTGTTGTGCATATTGCCAAGTATTTCAGGATTTTATGGGTATAATGTATTCTATTAATTTAACTGGAAAACTTGTAGTTATTCAACAAGCAAAGTAAAAGTGTTGGCAGAGATGTAATTTTAAAGCACAATCCCACTCATTCCTTCAGTATTACAGCTGCTCCTTGTTGTTTAATAATAGAACTCATGAGTAGTTAATTTGAGAGGAAAGCTGGTGCAGGTGTAGTGCTATTTAGATGTCATGGAGGACACATGTGACATCTGCAGCTAGCTATAGGGTAAAAGCAAAACAGAAGTTAAAATCAGCCCTGTGTCAAATCTGCATAGTTTTAGGCTTCAGGGAGTTTCTCTGTATGTTGAGGCAGAAAGTTTAGTAGAATTCCAAGGGAATAAAAGAGGAACCAACATTTGTAGATTTTGCCTTCTATGGGGGAACTCATTCAATCATCAGGAGAACTCTTCAATAGGTTTTATTTGCTCCGGTTTACCTAGATGAAAAATTGAGACCCAGAATCCATGCTTTTCTTTCCTGGTTACACATTAAAATCACCAATGTGACTTTAAACACACACACACACACACACACACACACACACACACACTGCACACCCATTAGGATGGCTACTATCAAAAAAGAAAATACAAAAAAATCAGGGACCAGGAACGCTGGTTCACACCTCTAATCCCAGCCCTTTGGGATCACCTGAGGTTAGGAGTATGACAGCAGCCTGGTCAACATGGTGAAACCTCATCTGTACCAAAAAAGAAAACAAAACAAAAAACAAAAAACAACACACACACACACACACACGCAATTAGTCGGGCATGGTGGAACACATGTGTAATCTCAGCTAATTGAGAGACAGAGGCACGAGAATCGCTTGAACCTGGGAGGCGGAAGTTGCAGTGAGCCGAGATCACGCCACTGCACTCCAGCCTGGAGACAGAAGGAGACTCGGCCTCAAAACCAAACAAAAACACCCAGAAAATAACAAGTGCTGACAAGGATGTGGAAAAATTGTAACTCTTGTGCATTGAGGTTGGGTATGAAAAATAGTACATCAGCTGTGGAAAACATACAGTTCCTCAAATATTTAGACATAGAATTACCATATGATTCAGTAATCCCACTCACATCTATAAATCTCTATATCTGTGTCTTTATCTCCCTATATCTATCTTCAAAAGAATGGAAAGCAGTTACTCAAATAGATACTTGTACACCTGTGTTCTCTCCACCCTCCCCCCTTTTTTTTAATAAATGGGGTCTCACTGTGTTTCCCAGGCCGGAGTGCAGGGGCTGTTTATGGCACGACCCCCTGCTGCGGAGCTGTCCACAGGCACGACCCCCTGCTGAGGGGCTGTCCACAGGCACGATCTCCCTGCTGTGGGGCTGTCCACAGGCATGACCCCCTGCTGGACAATTTGGGAGTTGTGCCCTGCTTTGTCTCCAACCCAGGCCGGTTCACCCCTCCTTAGGCAACCTGGTAGTCCCTTATCCCAGGAGGTCACTGTAGTAATGTCTAATTTCGTGCAGACATCTGATCAACACAGCACACTGCAGCCCAGGACTCCTGGGCTCAAGCGATATTCCTGCCTCAGATGCCTGAGTAGCAGGAACTACAGGAGCATGCCACCATACCTGCCTGCTACACCTGTGTTCATTGCAGCATCACAGCAGCCTTATTTACAGCAACCACAAGGTGGAAACAACCTACAAAGTCTATTGAGGGATAGATGGATAAACAAAATGTGGTATAGACAAAAAATGGAATATTAGTGATCTTTGAAAATGGAGGGAATTCTGATACTTGCTACCACATAGATAAAACTTAAAAATATTATGCTAAGTGAGACGTCAAACACAGACTACGTGATTCCATCTATAGGAAGAACCTGGAACAGGCAAATTAATAGAGACACAAAGTAGAATAGAGGTTTTCAGGACTGGCAGGAGGTGGAAATGGGCGGGGTTAGTGTCTAATGGGCACAGAGTTCCTGTCTGGGATGATAGAATGTTTCGGAAATGGATAGTGGTGATGATTGCACAGCATTGTGAATGTAGCTAATGACATTCAATTATTTACCAGAAAACAAAAACAAAAACAGAAACACATTGCTTAAGCTTCCCAGTCAGACAGGTGACTTGCTTGGTGTGAGCTGGGGCCTGAGACCAGGCTGCCCTCGCCAGAGCTGCTTCAAGACCCCTCTTGGTTGTACTTAGACCTGATTGCTCTGGAGAGCCCCATACATGAAAGCCAGCTCTTGTTCTATCTCTTCTCACTCCAGTCCTCCCTGCCCCCACCATCCCCCAGCTGGGCATTATGAGAAAAGCAAGTTGACTATGAGTTTTCTGATTATTTATATGACCAAATAATCTCAAGGACTATTGCTAACTAACCCATGGGACTCCCACTACCTTCATGAGGTTCGGACGAGGTGAAGGGTCCCTAAAATCATGCCACCTAGTCAGGAACTCAGTTGTCAATAATTTCTTTATTTGTGATACAAGCAGGGGTGGGGAAAGAGAAATGAACAGACTTGGAAACTTCTCTGAGGCCCTAGAGAAGACTTCTGGGCTCCGAACACCAGATGCCAGGAGCAAGGAGGGTAGCTGATGACTCCCCACTCTTTCTCCAGCCCCTGCTACTCTGTTTCTCCCCTTCACCCACTGCAGCTTCCTCAGGTCCTGAGTCCCGCGCCATCATCTCTTCCAACCACCTCGTTTCTATCCCTGTTAATAAAGGAGCATCAGCTAAGTGAATGTGGTGATTTGCATTCACTTACATTGATTCAGAAATTGTGTTTAATTCCACACAAGAAAAAGAATGTGGATCTTTTTCACTGGGAAAAAAAAAGTCGCTATGTATCGCCTTAATCATGTTTTCCTGGGATATAATCTATACATGACACCTATTTAAGCCTTCATTTCTTCTGTGCAAGTGGTTTGCTTTCCTCTCATGTGAAATAGTGTTGGACCACACGGGTTTGGGCCACAGCCCAGGAAGACACAATCCTGAAAGTCGTAATCCCAAATGTTGAAGTCCCAAAAGATCTAAATCTGTACAGTCTAAAATCCTGAAAATTACAATCCTAAAAAACAAAATTCTGAAAATACAATTCTGGAAAAATATTATTAACACGTTCTTTAAAAAGCATTTATTGGGCAGCGCATGGTGGCTCATGCCTTTAATCCCAGAACTTTTGGAGGCTGAGGCGGGTGGATCACAAATTCAAGAGATGGAGACCATCCTGGCTAACACGGTGAAACCACATCTTTACTAAAAATACAAAAAAATAGCCAGGCATCATGATGGGTGCCTGTAGTCCCAGCTACTCAGGAGGCTGAGGCAGGAGAATCGCTTGAACCCAGGAGATGGAGGTTACAGTGAGCCACGATCTCACCACTGAACTCCAGCTGGGCGACAGAGTGAGACTCTGTCTAAAAACAACAACAAAAAAGCATATATTTATATTTTTAAGATGGAATTTATTTGAGAAACGTATAAAAACACAACAGAACGCTTCCTAGGCCACTTTACACAATCAACAGGCAATAATAACATGCATATATTTGCAAGCATAAAACTCAGGTATGCTAGCGATAGTCTCACGGGTATAATGGTAATGAGCAGATGAGTTGTATTTGTAAAAAATGGGTCAAAAAGCAAAATGTATAAAAGCATGGTTGGTAACCGGATGCACTCAGCTTTATAACTTAGGTCATCTGGAATATTGTGACAGACAACCTAAGTCTTTTGACCAGATTCATCAAAAGCTGGGATGGGTCACCATCTAATATGCAGTCAAAGAGCTGAGATGTTGAGGAATTTTCTCTTTCCCAAATGCAAATGTGCAAAAAGGATATCTTCTCATTTATTGAGGAAACTTTATTGTTTTTACGTACATGTACAATGCTTACACACAGTCAGTGTTGTGATAATGCACTCTTGTGGGGTCAAATTTGCAAAAGAAAATGCATAAAACTAATTAGAACTCTCTAAAAGTCTTTGCAAAATGTATACCTCCAGTATTGGAAATGATGCTAAGATAAAATACATAGCATAGCAAGTTGTAAAAAATAATGCTGACAATTTATAATAGTGGAAAAAATGGAAAAAGAACTAAAAAGAAAATTGACATATAAAAAGTATATTTCGTGGATAGATTATGGGCAATTGCAGAGTTCATAGTAGCTGGCTGACTTTCATGATCATTAACTATATTTTGAAGTCATGCATCACGATGACTTTTTTGTTTTTAGGATTTGACTCTCCTCATAAAATACATTCATATTCATTTTCTACGTGGCACTGCTTTTTTTTGAAATTCTTCTATAATTTGATGCACACTGACATGAACATTTCCTATTACACTTTCCAATCTTCTATGCCATTCTTCTCTATTGTTTTGAGTATGTGGAAATCCATTTTGCACGCCCTCATATACAGGCTACTCATTTGGCAGAAACAATACTCTTGATTGAACAGCAACACAGTTGCCTAAATGATTTCTTATCCTACCTTGCACATCATTATTTTCAAACCAGTATGTAATATTTCTGGCTTCTTCAGGCAATTGTGGTTTTAATTTATCAAAAGCTCCTGGAATTTTATCAGGTGGAAGGAATGCCAATACAGACAAATGACATATTTTTAAACTAAAATTTTCATCATTACCATATGGCCTGGCTAATCCACTCACCTGAATTTTCTGGCAAATGAGCTGGGCTGAATGGAAGATACAAACTTTACTGGTAACAACTTGCATTTCACTTTTAGAAGCCTTGATCACACCTAATTAAAAACTTGTCATTATAATTTGGGGATCCAAATGAAATCTATTTTCTTCTGCAAAGCCCTCCAAATCTTCAAATAAGCTTTTATAAAGTACTTCACTTTTTCCAGTTATTAAACCATAAACATGCAGATTAAATTACAGAATTTTGTAATCCAATGGGGGCATAAACTGTATAAAGTTGATTAGAAAACCCACTGGGGACAGTTTTGAAAGTGCTGTTCACCAGCCAAAGTGAAACATGCACCAGTTTTGTTATGTTAAACTTAGTGGTAAATAAATATGTTTATCTTTTTTGACAGTCAAATCCCTAATCAAGAATAGTTCATGATTTAATATGTCTTGTAGCACTGGAGGAAGCTCTGTGCAAGGAGGTGTCTGGCTCAGAAGGCGACTGAATTTGTTGAGCTATTTTTATTATCTGACAAAAGGCATTTTGTGAAGGCAAGCATGGTGCTACGTGTAGAGGTGCTTGGTACATGATTACATAACTTGGCAGACAAGATTTTGTGCATTTTTAACTTTCATTTTCATTTCTTCTGTGATATTCAAGACATTCAAAACAGTGACAGCAGATCTTCCCCACCTAGTCCGCTCAGACCCACACACTGATCTCTTCTGAGAAAACCATCACAGACATACCCAAAATAATGCTTTCCCAGCTTTCCAGGGATTCCTTAATCCAGTCAAGTTGACACCTGAAATTAAGCCTGCAAGTCCACCCGTTGTAGATTTGGCACCCATATGGACCTCCTTAAACCATAAATAATTTCCAGATAAAAAGAAAACAAAGCAAGAGTTGTACCTAACACGATGCAACTAACGTGGTACAACTCTCCTGTGATTGTGATTTTCTGGATTTTAGATGTTAAGAATTTAGACTTGTAGATTCTGGATATTAGCCCTTTGTCAGATGAGTAGGTAGCGAACATTTTCTCCCATTTTGTAGGTTGCCTGTTCACTCTGATGGTAGCTTCTTTTGCTGTGCAGAAGCTCTTTAGTTTAATTAGATCCCATTTGTCAATTTTGGCTTTTGTTACCATTGCTTTTGGTGTTTTAGACATGAAGTCCTTGCCCATGCCTATGTCCTGAATGGTAATGCCTAGGTTTTCTTCTAGGGTTTTTATGGTTTCAGGTATGACATTTAAGTCTTTAATCCATCTTGAATTAATTTGTGCATAAAATGTCAGGAAGGGATCCAGTTTCAGCTTTCTACATATGGCTAGCCAGTTTTCCCAGCACCATTTATTAAATAGGGAATCCTTTCCCCATTGTTTGTTTTTCTCAGGTTTGTCAAAGATCAGATAGTTGTAGATATGCGGCGTTACTTCTGAGGGCTCTGTTCTGTTCCATTGATCTATATCTCTGTTTTGGTACCAGTACCATGCTGTTTTGGTTACTGTAGCCTTGTAGTATAGTTTGAAGTCAGGTAGTGTGATGCCTCCAGCTTTGTTCTTTTGGCTTAGGATTGACTTGGTAATGCGGGCTCTTTTTTGGTTCCATATGAACTTTAAAGTACTATTTTCCAATTCTGTGAAGAAAGTGATTGGTATCTTGATGGGCATGGCATTGAATCTGTAAATTACCTTGGGCAGTATGGCCATTTTCACGATATTGACTCTTCCTACCCATGAGCATGGAATGTTCTTCCATTTGTTTGTATCCTCTTTTATTTCCTTGAGCAGTGGTTTGTAGTTCTCCTTGAAGAGGTCTTTCACATCCCTTGTAAGTTGGATTCCTAGGTATTTTATTCTCTTTGAAGCAATTGTGAATGGAAGTTCACTCATTATTTGGCTCTCTGTTTGTCTGTTGTTGGTGTATAAGAATGCTTGTGATTTTTGTACATTGATTTTGTATCCTGAGACTTTGCTGAAGTTGCTTATCAGCTTAAGGAGATTTTGGGCTGAGACAACTGGGTTTTCCAGATAAACAATCATGTCATCTGAAAACAGGGACAATTTGAGTTCCTCTTTTCCTAATTGAATACCATTTATTTCCTTCTCCTGCCTAATTGCCCTGGCCAGAACTTCCAACACTATGTTGAATAGGAGTGGTGAGAGAAGGCATCCCTGTCTTGTGCCAGTTTTCAAAGGGAATGCTTCCAGTTTTTGATCATTCAGTATGATATTGGCTGTGGGTTTGTCATAGATAGCTCCTATTATTTTGAAATACGTCCCATCAATACCTAATGGGACGTATTTCAAAATAATAAGAGCTATCTATGAACTCAAACAAATTTACAAGAAAAAACAAACAACCCCATTAAAAAGTGGGTGAAGGACATGAACAGAAACTTCTCAAAAGAAGACATTTATGCAGCCAAAAAACACATGAAAAAATGCTCATCATCACTGGCCATCAGATAAATGCAAATCAAAACCACAATGAGATACCACCTCACACCAGTTAGAATGGCAATCATTAAAAAGTCAGGAAACAACAGGTGCTGGAGAGGATGTGGAGAAATAGGAATACTTTTACACTGTTGGTGGGACTGTCAACTAGTTCAACCATTGTGGAAGTCAGTGTGGTGATTCCTCAGGGATCTAGAACTAGAAATACCATTTGACCCAGCCATCCCATTACTGGGTATATACCCAAAGGACTATAAATCATGCTGCTATAAAGACACATGCACACGTATGTTTATTGCGGCATTATTCACAATAGCAAAGACTTGGAACCAACCCAAATGTCCAACAATGATAGACTGGATTAAGAGAATGTGGCACATATACACCATGGAATACTATGCAGCCATAAAAAATGATGAGTTCTTGTCCTTTGTAGGGACATGGATGAAATTGGAAATCATCATTCTCAGTAAACTATCGCAAGAACAAAAAACCAAACACAACATATTCTCACTCACAGGTGGGAATTGAACAATGAAATCACATGGACACAGGAAGGGGAACATCACACTCTGGGGACTGTTGTGGGGTGGGGGGAGGGGGAGGGATAGCATTGGGAGATATACCTAATGCTAGATGACGAGTTAGTGGGTGCAGTGCACCAGCATGGCACATGTATACATATGTAACTAACCTGCACAATGTGCACATGTACCATAAAACTTAAAGTATAATAATAATTTTTAAAAAACGTGAACTCATTATGTCAACAAAAATAAAATTTCTACAAAAACTAAAAATAAAAAAAAGAATTTAGACTTTAGGACTGGGCATGGTGGCTCATGCCTGTAGTCCCAGCACTTTGGGAGGCCAAGTCAGGAGGATCACTTGAGCTCAGGAGTTTGAAATCAGCCAGGACAACAAAGTGAGACCCCATGATATAGTTTGGCTGTGTCTCCAACCAAATCTCATCTTGAATTGTAGTTTCCATAATCCTCACATATCATGATGGGGACCCAGTGGGAGGTAATTGAATCATGGAGGCAGATACCCCCATGCTGTTCTCATGATAGTGAGTGAGTTCTCACAAGATCTGATGGTTTTATAAGGAGCTTTTCCCCCTTTGCTTTCACTTCTCCTTCCTGCCATCTCGTGAAGAAGGTGACTTGCTTCCCCTTTGCATTCTACCATGCTTGTAAGTTTCCTGAGGCCTCCCCAGCTATGATGAACTGTGAGTCAATTAAACCTCTTTCCTTTATAAATTACCCAACCTTGGTTATGTCTTTATTAGCAGCATGAGAATGGACTGATACAGTAAATGGGTACTGAGGTAGTGGGGCATTGCTATAAGGATACCTAAAAATGTGGAAGTGAATTTGGAACTGGGTAACAGGCAGAGGTTGAACAGTTTGCAGGGTTCAGAAGAAGAGAGAAAAATGTGAGGAAGTTTGAAACTTCCTAGACACTTGCAGAATGGTTTTGAGGAAAATGCTGATAGTGACATGGACAATGAAGTTCAGGCTGAGGTGGTCTCATATGGAGATGAAGAACTTGTTGGGAACTGGAGTAAAGGTGACTCTTGCTATGCAAAGGGACTGACGGCATTTTGCCCCTGCCCTAGAAATCTGTGGAACTTTAAACTTGAGAGACATGGTTTAGGGTATCTGGCAGAAGAAATTCCTAAGTAGCAAAGTGTTCAAGAGGAAGCAAAGCATAAAAGTTTTAAAAATTTTGCAGCTTGATGATGAGATAGAAAAGGAAAACCCATTTTCTGGAGAGAAATTTAAGCCAGCTGCAGAGATTTGCATGAGTAACGAGGAGCTGAATATTAATCACCAAGACAATGGAAAAGTGTCTTCAGGCCATGTCAGAGACCTTCATGGCAACTCAAACCATCACAGGCCAGGAGGCCTAGGAGGAAAAAAATGGTTTCATGGGCCCGGTGCAGGACTTGCTGCTCTGTGCAGTCTCAGGACTTTGCACCCTGTGTCCCAATCATGGCTAAAGGGCCAATGTACAGCTCAGGCCATGGCTTCATAGGGTACAAGCCCCAAGCCTTGGTAGCTTACATGAGACTTTGGGCCTGTGGGTGCACAGAAGTCAAGAATTGAGGTTTGGGTATCTATGCCTAAATTTCAGAGGATGCATGGAAACGCCTGGGTGTTCAGGAACAAATTTGTGACGGGGACGGAGCCCTCATGGGGAACCTCTGCTAGGGCAGTAACTGCAGAAGGGAAATGTGGGGTCAGAGCCCCCACACAGTCCCCACTGGGGCACTGCCTAGTGGAGCTGAGAGAAGAGGGCCACCATCCTCCAGACTCCAGAATGGTAGATACACTGACAGCTTGCACTGTATTGCCTGGAAAAGCCACAGACACTCAGCACCAGCCTGTGAAAGCAGCCAGGAGGAGAGCTGTACCCTGCAAATCAACAGGGGTGGGGCTGCCCAAGGCCATGAGAGCCCACCTCTTGACCTTGGATGTGAGACATGAAGTCAAAGGAAATCATTTCAGAGCTTCAAGATTTGACTGACCCGTTGAATTTTGGACTTGCATGGGGCCTGCAGTCCCTTCATTTTGGCCAATTTCTCCCATTTGGAACAGGTATATTTACCCAAGGTCTATATCCTCATTGTATCTATGAAGTAACTAACTTAATTTTGATTTTACAGGCTCATAGGCAGAAGGGCCTTGCCTTGTCTAAGATAAGACTTTGGACTTGGACATTTGGGTTAATGCTGGAATGAGCTAAGGCTTTGGGAAACTGTTAGAAAGGCATGATCATGTTTTAAAATGTAAGGACATGAGATTTGGAAGGGGCTGGGGGCAGAATGATATGGTTTGGCTGTGTGCCCACCCAAATCTCACCTTGAATTGTAGTTTCCATAATCCCTACATATTATGGGAGAAACCCAGTTGGAGGTAATTGAAACATGGGGTTGGTTACCCCCGTGCCGTTCTCATGACAGTGAGTGATACCTGAAGGTTTTATAAGGGGCTTTTCCCCTTTTGCTCAGCACCTCCTGCTGCCTTGTGAAGAAGGTGCCTTTCTTCTTGTTTGCATTCACCATGATTGTAAGTTTTCTGAAGCCTTCCCAGCCATACTGAACTGTGAGTCAATTAAACCTCTTTCTTTTATAAATTACCCAGGCTCCTGTATGTCTTTATTGGGAGCATGAGAATGAACCAATTCACTCTGTCTCTATTAAAAAAAAAAGAATTTAGTCCTTAGGCATTTTAATCTTTCAGGATTTCAACATTCAGGGTTATGGTGTTTGTGACTGGGTCTTCTGGGATTATGATCCTCACCTGGACTAAATGGCCTCGCAGCTCTCTTCAAACTATGATCCTATTCTCCCACTGCCTCCTGAGTTCAGCCTCTTTCTTCAACTTGGCTAAGCCTGCCTTTCCTTTCCTATCTGTTTGCTTTCTTCCCTCTGAGTAATCCAAAGTAAAATTTGACTTTTTGTTTCATTCCAACAACTCCATCTTCTATCACATATATCCTTTCATGAAGTTGGCCCCTGATAATATTTCTGTTGACAACAGTATAATATAGACAAAATTGCCTGTAGTTAAAGTACATATTTTGTTTATTTGGTGGCAGCATTCTGATAAGAAATTAAAACTATTTCTTCTAAAATCATAATTTAATCATCAGGCGGAGCAAGTAAAGAGAAATAAGTTCCAGAATCTCACATCTGTCAAAAGTATATGCTGATTTTTATTGAGGACTTCCTTATTTCTGCCACCAATTGACTCTCATACAGCTTGTTCCCAATAGAATCTAGTGTGGAATTGGCAAATGTGGTGTCATACATGCAGCACTCTACTGGAGCTGATAATTAAGTACCCAGAAATTTTATGAAGTGGTTGTCAAACCATCAGTAGAAATATTTGCACAATGGAAATCAGAAAATGTTACAAATCTGGGCTTCCCCCCACCAAACCAGTAGGTTTACTAGCATACAACTTTTATTCATCTTGTAAACATTCAGAATTTCTATAAATACTCATAGACTCTCCTATACTCAGTGTCTCAGAATAACTCGAAGTTCTTACAATATCCAGTGAGGATGAGTGTGAGTTGACCCACCCCGGTCCCTCTTTCTGACCTGTCTCCTGTTAGCCTTCTGACTCCCAGTGTTCTCTACTTCATGCACATATGCTAGGCACCCTGCTGTTTGCCTGCCTTTTCTTCCTCGAGTGCTCTTCCCCACATATCTGCATAGCTGGTGCCCTCACCTCCTTGGAATCTTTGTTCAAATATTATCTTCTCAGCGAGACCTTATCTATATAAGTTTTCTATGACTGCTGGAATAAATTTGCACACCTCTAGTAGCCTAAAAGAACACACACTCTCTCTAGGGGAGAGAGAACACTCTCTTACCTTCTCCAGCTTTGAAAGGATGCCTGCATCCCTTGGCCCCTGGCCCCCTTCCAGGCAGCAACCACATCATTCTGACCCTAGCTGTCACGCTTCTTGTCTCAGACTCTCCTGCCTCTCTCTCTTTTGCTTTTAAGTCCTCTTGTGATGATATTGGGCCAACATGGGTAATCCAGAATAATCTCCTCATCTCATGATCCATAACTTCATCACATCCATAAGTCCTTTTTGCCATATAGGGATATGGACATGTAGAAAGGCCATTCTTATGCCTATTATTCCCTCCTTGAGCATTCTAACTACCTTCACATCTACCCGCTCCCAGCATTCCTGAGCTCCCTTCCAAACTTAATTTTTCTCTGAGCCACTTATTACCTTCTGGCATATTATATATTTTACATATTTATTTTATTAATGATCTGTCTTTTCTCACTGGAATATAATTTGCATGAGGGTAAATATTTTTGTTTAATATCATTGCCATATTTTCATTATGTTGAACAGTGCCTTGCTTTTAGTAAGGATTCAAGAAATATATATGTTTTGGCTGAATAAATTAGGTTGAGAAGTTTGGGGGAAAATCCAGGCATGATACAGAAGACGGTTCCCAGTGATGGGAAAGGGCCATGTTGTGGGGCCTCTACAGGAAGCCAGGATGCTCCAGAGGTCCCCCAGGGCAGAGCTGCTTTGCTCACATTGAACTCTTTGCCCAAGCTCTGATTTCTAATGTTTTCTTTCATATTTATTTTTGCTCTGCCTTTTTTTAAATTTTTTTTAATAGAGATGAGGTTTTACTATATTTCTCAGGCTGGTATCAAACTCATGAGCTCAAGCAATCTTCCCACCTCAGCCTCCCAAAGTGTTATTACTACAGGTGCAAGCCACCACACCCGGCCTACTTTTCTCTTTCTTTGAAATATACTCAAAATGTTTATATTGGTTTCTGACTATATATCATGAACTCCTGAAGCAAAGTAACCACTTTGTTTTTCATTATTTCTTTCACTCTTCTACTCTGCACGGTGCCAGATATTGGATATGTAGATGCCAAACATTTGCTTTTCTGATTTCTTACATTTTATTTCTTAAAAATCAACCTAACCACCTTGTAGAGAGGGATGATTTCCTTCCTTTGTTTTGAAAATTTGTGCATGCCCAATACTTACATTGTGCGGTTCAATGTTGCTTCAGATTTTTTTTTTTTTCTATTTTTGCCAGACTTCCGAAACTCTTAAAACTTGTTTGTGGTCAGCACAGCAAGGAATACGCTTTAGCTTTGAAAAAATCTTTAACATGAAAAAAATGCACTGACATTGTTTTCAATGTAACATAGGCTAGGATTTGCCTATGTTTGCACATGTTGAGAATTGTCCCACCTGGCCGATGTGTTCACGTCTTCAGCTTGGATCCTGCTGTGGATTTATTTACAAACATCAATTGCCTTCAAGCCATCCTTTCTGCTGTATGTTTTGTAGTCTTCTATAGTAGATACACAACAGATAATGTGGAGAGAAAAGACATAAGAGGAGGAAGGTAATGACAGAATTTGTCAAGGTTGTAAACTTCTTGGTTTCGTTGAAGAATTTGTTGCCTTTCTACTAAGACAGCAAAGCAGCATTTTGTTACTGACCGCCTAAAACCACTTAATCTCAGGTAAATGCATCACTTGCCAAGCTGTTGGAACGCTATTTGTGTTTTGTTGCACAATTTTTTGGTTGTTTATTTGGTTGGGTTTTTGGAAGGCAAATTTGGAAAGGGGACCTACACGGAAGTGCTGACCCACCCATATTCCCTTATTATCATTACAGACAAGAAGAAACTAGCAGAGCTAAGATTGGAGTGAAGAAAGGCAGTGTGATAAGCACCAGCAAAGAGTTGAGGGCTGTTGCTCTCTAAATTATTATTTGATTATTTTAAAAATATGGAAGTTTTCTAGTCACTGAAGAAAAGAGAGGAAAGTGCACTTATTTTTATATGAAGTTACTTAACTACCTCCTAAACACATACGTGGCAATTGTTTTTGCTTGTGCAAAGTATTTTAATTAGCAAGAATTCATATATTGAGATTATAATTAGAGAGTTCAATTTATATATTTGCTATCCTGCTCAAGCCTGACATGGCAAAAAAAAAAAGAAAGAAAGAAAACCAAGTTCATTCCAAAATATATAGCTTCAAAATAAAAAATGCTGGAAAGTTTGCTGTGATAACTATTTTGTACTTTTGTACAAAAAAACTAAAGAACAAATTTCCTAAAGAGCAATTTGCTAAACATGAGATATTGCTCCCTTTGAGTATATACAGTTAAGATAGGAAGAGTGTTCAGACCAGTAAATTATAGTTTATATTGAAGATAATATTCAGTTGACTGATAACAAATAATCAACATTCATGATAACATTTCAGCATTTCCAAGGTACCAAGTGTACTAATTTTTGAAAATATATTTTAGAAGGAATTTAGAACTGGTGTTTTTAGTGAAGACTAACATCTCTGATGCTGCAACGTGTATGTGAAATGGGTGTTACATCTATCCTGCTCTTTAACCCCACTGTTAACAAAGTGGCTGAAAATAAAAGTAAGAAAAAATGAGTCTAAGGGAGAAAACCACTAATGCTCTCAATTCTCTCTCTCTCTTTCTCTCTCTCTCTGTGTGTGTGTGAGTGTGTGTGTGTGTGTGTGTGTGTTAAGGGGGATGGTGGGAGGTGGTCTTAACTCTTGAAAGAAACCTTCTTTTATAGGAAGCATATTTCAGTTTAGGTACAATGATAAGAAAGTTTAATTTTATAATCCATAAGACCAGATACCTTCAGAAATGATTTTTCCTGTGGGATTTCTATGACTGGTATTCTGACTAGTGTGAAATGACAGGTTTGGATGTCTATATCTACACCCATCAAAACCTCAGAGCTTCATGCACTGCTATAACTTTTCTATTAACTCTGAGTAAATTAGGAGGCTGGTACAAGGAATAATTTTAACTTCAGATTTTACAGTTTGCTTATGTTAAAGGCAGAAAGATCTACTTTTCAACGATCTGTATTTTAAGATATTGACTTTTCCTGGTGCTATTTTATGATTATGGAGAAAATAGAATTCTTATTACAAATCTCGACTCCGAATTGAGAATAGATATTTTGATACTTGTCCTGCTGTGGCCTGAGACTTGGAATCATGAATTAAAACAGACTTTGCTGTTTATCTACAGATTAGAACACACAAATAAACATCAGTGTAACCTCCTCATTGGCATTCTGGTAGTTACATTTACTTATTCCAGAGCAAAATTAATATATGATAAGAAGTGGAATATTTTCTGTTGATATCTAGGGTATTATGACAACAACCTTCCTTAGAAAAGAAACAGTGTATTATGAGGACAGTGGATGCTACAACATTATTTGCCTTCAAGGCATTGCAAACAACTGGAATCAATTGAATAACCTTCTCAAGCACAAGCCAACAGTGAAATGAAAGTCATTTATCTAAAACAGCAGGCAAGGGCTTCATTGGTACACTCGGAAGGTGGCTCACTAACCCTGCTGAAGTTTTCCTCCATCTAATCAGGGCATAAATGTTTCATTGACCCAAAAACCAAGGTCTTAGAGTTTCACACTGTTTTCTCTCCAATAGCTAATACAGGGAGCATTGCTGACATTCTGCCCATGGTTGCCAAGGCTGAAATCAAACGTGCTTTGAATAATACTATAAAAACTTTGAAATTAATCTTTGCCGTAGGAACCAATGTTCTACTGTGGGCTCTATACAAAGCCGCTTAAGGTGGGAGGGAGCAACCTTTTCAAGTTGGTTTTAGGTAATAGAAACAGACGTCTTTATTGGATTTGTCTGGAAAAAAGGTAAGGAAAATCCCAACATTATCTGTTCTGGTCAAGAAGCATAAGGCTCAGTCCAGTTTTATTTCTCTCCTCCTTTCGATCCTTTTTTCTTATTCTTGACTCTATACATGGAGAAAAAGTTCAAGTGCATCTAAAGCAGTAATGCTGGGAACTTCCCAACTTATTCCCATGATGCTACTGTTGCTTATAAAGCATTTTGAGGATTCTTGTATTCAGAGATAGTGAGAAGCCGCAAGAGGAAGTCAGTCTTGCTGGTGTGCAGCTGCATTTTGGGCTCATGTATAGAAGAGCTAACATGGATTTCAGAGTCTCCCAGGTGTTTGAAATCCAGGCTCTGCTCTCAGGACCTGTGAGGTCTTAGATAAGTTGCTCAATCTCTTTGAGCCTCAGTATTCCGAGTACAATGGCACATACCTTGCAGGACTGCGGTGTGGATGAATTGCGATGATGTGTATGAATCCAGCTCAGGGTCTTCTTTCCTTCCTTCTTTCTTCCCTGCCTCTGAATTTACACCAAGCTGTACTTCTGAGGTCTGACTCCTGAGAGGCTAGACACACAGTGAAGCTTGATGCTTGCTAGAAACTGACGGGCTAGACTTGAGTGTTAGGGAACCTGGGAATGACATCTCTCATCCGTCCGGGAAGGCCGAGGATGAAAGCGAGGCAGGGCAGCAGAGGGGGAAGTGGTGCCATGGAGGCCACATTTGGACTGGAGCCTGCTCAAGGCACTTTAGTGCTGAGTCATTTGGGGCCCAAGGTAGGGGCAGATAGAAGAGAAGGAGGGCATTTATCGCCTAGTCACAGGGGCAGATAGAAGAGAAGGAGGGCAGTTATCGCCTAGTCATAGGGACAGATAGAAGAGAAGGACGGCAGTTATTGGCCAATCAGGAGCTTAACAATCTCTATTTCCTTTCAAACCTCGTTTCATCCCTCCCATCCCAGTGAAATTCACAGGCAATTAAACTTCCTCCTGCATCTCGGAGTAGGCCTCTGCATCATTTCTCCTCTGCAATTGTATCTTCTTCGGGCATGTGGGAAGGTCTTAGTGTACCTGTGGTATTTAGGGACTTGATCCTCTTTCCTCTTTATTGTCAAAGTTGTGGCTTGCCAAGGTCAGGACTGAGTCTGGTTATGACATGTTAGCAGTCGTCACCTCTCATTTTTAAGTAAATATACTTTTATGCAGTTTGAGCTCCCTTTCATGTCATTTATTAATTTGTTCATTCGTTAACACATTCATTTGTGGAGCATTTGGCCTATAAAAGAGAAGAAACCCTTCCTTAGCATTAAGGGAGGAGAGAAAACAAAATGCACAGAGACACATGCTTGGTTTTGCATAACTTTGACAGTTTCTAAAATAAAATAAGGTCTAACTTGGAAAACCAAAACCTACCACTGAGATATTTACATAATCTAAAAAGTCAGTTTCAAAAGAACTTCCAAAATGTTTTTAAAAATGACTATTCTTTAGAATAATGATGTAGCATTCCAAGGGTTTAGTGTTCAACCAGCGTTTATTACCACCTGCTGGGTGCCTGAGGCAGGAGATTTGTAATGAGAGACACAAACATGAATTGAAAAACTTCTGCCCATAGTTTCACAGTTCCTGTCAAAGCATAGAGCCCCCTGTAGATAAAGGCCCCTGTATAAGATGCCCAGTGTTCTGGGAGAGAGGATATACTCGGTCTGCAGGTATATCTGGTGGGCAGAACAGGAAAGGTGTCACTGAGGTGGTGCTATGTGAGTTAGTTGTGAAAAATGAGTACGGGTTTATGAGGCAGATATGAGAGGCACTTTGTTGAAGTTACAACTCCTACCAGGCACTCGTTTGAATTTTCTGTTTCATTTGCTCTTTGGAGGTTGCTTGTTGGTACACTTACATCTTCTATGCCAGTCTTAGAGGAGTGTGTGTGTGTGTGTGTGTGTGTGTGTGTCTGTGTTTAGTATTTTTCGCAGAGTTTCTTTGTATTTCCAAGCTTACTTTAGAGCTGAAGCTTGTCAGAGTTCTCAAAACAAATGCGTGATTGAACTAAATTCCAACCTGCCACCTCTGGTGTTGGAGTCTTACGGCACCTCAGTGCATTCATGCGGTGTGCTCTACCCTCTACTTTCGTGATTTATTTAAAGACCAAATCATAATGAATAACACTTCTTAGGCTTAAACCTATAGCAGGGGTAGGAAATAGTTCAAAGCTTCTGACTTACATAAACAAATGCAATCTTCAAAAACTACTGTTTTCTAATCTGCATGAATGTACTGAACTCGTTGCCGCCTTCATTTAAATGTGATGTATCAAAAGTGCCTTGTAAACTGTTGAATTCCAATGTTGATATTGTTATAGATATACTTTATTAAATACTGGATAATGATTTCATAAAGTACAGGGTTTTAACTGTGAAATTATTCTAAAATATGTAGAAAAAATTTGGAATAATCTTCCCATTTTGAACACAATGATTGGTTTTAAAATTCCCTTGATTTGTATGTTTGTATGCTGTGGATTCTCAATTGAGTGAGTTAGTGTCTTTGCAATATAGTAAGATTTTGATACAGTTTTTAATCTGTCAGGGAAAAGGCTAGATAAGTACTATCTCATTTGTTTCATAGCACATTATTTGAAGGATTATTTAAGACCATAGGAAATACTGACTCACCTTTTCTAAAAAGACAACTGATCTTCTTACGCTTTTAAGTTCAGATTTATCTTGTCTCCTTTTGATTAATTAAAACAAAATGTTATCGAAAACCTTAACAGAAAATATTGTTTATTGAATCAGAAGAGAAACAGGAAATACTGTGCTTTCTTGGGCCTGTTTCTTATACCCCAATATAATAAGAATTGTTGTTGCTTCTATAATGTTCAGCTTCAAATTATTTTGCTTGATCAATCCAAATGAATTACCTGAATTTTCTCCTCTTGTTCAAAATGGAACCACATTCATCCACCTACCCCCAGCCATAGGACTGTTTCTTTTATTCTGATAGTTTGTGATATCCTTGACTTCACAGCAGAAAGCTGTGAGTCTCCCAAACCCCTTCACTCAAGTCCCATGGGGCCTGCCCTTTAAAGTCTCTTCAGTCTTCTTTCTTTGAATGTTCATGGCCACCTTATCGTTTAGAGTCTTATCCCTGACTGTAAGAGATCCCTCGGGTCTTCCTGCCTGTGGCCATGCCTAATTTATACCCTTCCTAAAATGTGATGTGATCATGTCACTGCCTTGCTTAGAAGCCCTGCACTGGCTTCCAACATGTGCAGAATCAAGTGCTTGCCGTTTAACATGGTCTACCCAGTCCTCCAGATTCTGGCTTCCAGTTATTTTCCCAGCCTCAAAAAAGCACCTCACTCTCCAAACATATCAAATAGCTTGTGCCCTCCTGCCTCCTGTTCACACCTCCATTCCTTCCCCTCTACCTGGATGCTCCTCCCTTCATCCGCCCCCCCCGCTGTAAGCTCCCATGGATTGACTGGTGCTTGAGTGTTTTATTGCACTTCGGACCTCCCGTCTCTCACTCCTGGCTTCTGTCTGTCTATCTGTCTTGACCGGCCACTTGCACTGCCTCTGGCTTATCTGCCTCTTTCTGGTCGACAGCGTTATTTGTTAGCTTCATATCTAGTGGTTCTCTTAATTATTTCTCAGCCTCCCCACACCAGGCTCCTTGACTCGTATTTATAAGCTGCTATTGGCTTGAGGGTGACTGTGCCTTTGTAATAAAACTATTTTATAGACTGATAGTTACAAGGGTATAGTAGGAAAGAAATGAATCTACCTTTGAGTGTATTTCAACGTATCTAGTGATCCATGAATATTTCGTATTATTATCATTATTGTTATTTTTTAAATAGACGATCAGGGAAGGCAGAGTCTAGGCCTCCAATGTGAACTTAGGCTTTCATCTTTATTAAAATATTTGGGATCGCTGCAAGTATTCTGAATTTTAAATGGCATTCAATGATTTGATACAATAGGAATTTTGTTTTACTCTGAACTAGGTAGTGTTTCAGCAACTGGCTACTGTGTCATTATTTCTATAAATTCAAAATGTAGAAGGAACATTTACTTTTTAACAAGGGAATATCACGGATCTCAGTTCTCAACTGTTTTTCTAGGTGCACTCATACCTCTGTGATCTCATGAAGCCCAGTGGCATTAAATTCCATGTATATGTGCATGGTCCATGAACACATATTTCCAGCTCCGACCTCTCCTCTAAAATTTAGACTCATATCTAATTATCTGCCAATTATCACTACTTGGAAGACTAATAGACAACTCAACTATCACACTTCCATAAGGGAATTCTTGATCCTCCAACTTCAATCCCTGGGCCCAACACTCCTCAGTCGTCTCCGTCTCAGTAAATAGCACCTCCAGCGTACCAGTTGTTAGGCCAGAAAACTTGCCTTGACCCCTCTTTGTTTCTTGCACCTCATATCAGCATACACTGTTGAACTGTATTAAGAATCTGAGCTTCCCTTGCCACACCCATTGTGTACACCCTGCTTCACTTTACGTCATTGCTTTCATGGATTATCAAAATAGCCTCCTAACTCCTCTTCCACTTTCTCTTTCTCCCTGTACTTTGTTCTTCACTGAGCAACCAGAGTAAGTCTTTATTTATTTATTTATTTATTTTTGAGACAGAGTCTCCTCTGTTGCCCAGGCTGGAGTGCAGTGGTGCAATCTGGGTTCACTACAACTTCTACCTCCTGGTTTAAAGTGATTCTCCTGCCTCAGCCTCCCAAGTAGCTGTGACTACAGGCATACACCACCAAGCCTGGCTAATTTTTGTGTTTTTAATAGAGATGGGGTTTTGCCATGTTGACCAAGCAGGTCTCGAAGTCCTGACATCAGGCGATACAGAGTAAGTCTTTTTAAAGCATAAGGAAAATAATGTTTTCATCTGCTTAAAACCTTCCATGGCTAGGAATGTTTTAAACCATCTTGTCCCCTGACACTTATCTGATGTCTAGTCCAATCAGTCTCCCCTCTGTTATTGCAATCTTCAAAGACAACAGGCAGATGTGTTTCTGCCTGAGGCCTTTGCATGTGTGGTCCCCTTTGCCTGGAATGCTTTCTCATCGGGAATCGGCATGGCTTACTTCCTCTCTTTTTTTAATTTTAATTTAATTTTATTTTATTATTATTATACTTTAAGTTTTAGGGTACATGTGCACAACATGAAGGTTTGTTACATATGTATACATGTGCCATGTTGGTGTGCTGCACCCATTAACTCGTCATTTAGCATTGGGTATATCTCCTAATGCTATCCCTCCCCCCTCCCCCCTCCCCCCACCCCACAACAGTCCCCGGAGTGTGATGTTCCCCTTCCTGTGTCCATGTGTTCTCATTGTTCAATTCCCACCTGTGAGTGAGAACATGCGGTGTTTGGTTTTTTGTCCTTGCGATAGTTTGCTGAGAATGATGGTTTCCAGTTTCATCCATGTCCCTACAAAGGACGTGAACTCATCATTTTTTATGGCTGCATAGTATTCCATGGTGTATATGTGCCAAATTTTCTTAATCCATTCTATCGTTGTTGGACATTTGTGTTGGTTCCAAGTCTTTGCTATTGTGAATAGTGCCACAATAAACATACGTGTGCATGTGCCTTTATAGTAGCATGCTTTATAATCCTTTGGTTATATACCCAGCAATGGGATGGCTGGGTCAAATGGTATTTCTAGTTCTAGATCCCTAAGGAATCGCCATAGTGACTTCCACAATGGTTGAACTAGTTGACAGTCCCACCAACAGTGTAAAAGTGTTCCTATTTCTCCACATCCTCTCCAGCACCTGTTGTTTCCTGACTTTTTAATGATCACCATTCTAACTGGTGTGAGGTGGTATCTGATTGTGGTTTTCATTTGCATTTATCTGATGGCCAGTGATGATGAACATCTTTTCATGTGCTTTTTGGCTGCATAAATGTCTTCTTTTGAAAAGTGTCTGTTCATATCCTTCGCCCACTTTTTGTGGGCATTGTTTGTTTTTTTCTTGTAAATTTATTTGGGTTCATTGTAGATTCTGGATATTAGCCCTTTTTCAGATGAGTAGATTGCAAAAATTTTCACCCATTTTATAGGTTGCCTGTTCACTGTGATGGTAGTTTCTTTTGCTGTGCAGAAGTTCTTTAGTTTAATTAGATCCCATTTGTCAATTTTGGCTTTTGTTGCCATTGCTTTTGGTGTTTTAGACATGAAGTCCTTGCCCATGCCTATGTCCTGAATGGTATTGCGTAGGTTTCCTTCTAGGGTTTAGGCTGAAAATAAAGGGATGGAGGAAGATCTACCAAGCAAATGGAAAACAAAAAAAGGCAGGGGTTGCAATCCTATTCTCTGACAAAACAGACTTTAAACCAACAAAGATCAAAAGAGACAAAGAAGGCCATTACATAATGGTACAGGGATCAATTCAACAAGAAGAGCTAACTATCCTAAATATATATGCACCCAATACAGGAGCACCAAGATTCATAAGGCAAGTCCTGAGTGACCTACAAAGAGACTTAGACTCCCACACAATAATAATGAGAGACTCTAACACCCCACTGTCAACATTGGACAGATTAATGAGACAGAAAATTAACAAGGATACCCAGGAATTGAACTCAGCTCTGCACCAAGTGGACCTAATAGACATCTACAGAACTCTCCACCCCAAATCAACAGAATATACATTTTTTTCAGCACCACACCACACATGTTCCAAAATTGACCACATACTTGGAAGTAAAGCACCCCTCAGCAAATGTAAAAGAACAGAAATTATAACAAACTGTCTCTCACACCACAGTGCAATCAAACTAAAACTCAGGATTAAGAAACTCACTCAAAACCGCTCAACTACATGGAAATTGAAAAACCTGCTACTGAATGACTACTGGGTACATAATAAAATGAAGGCAGAAATAAAGATGTTCTTTGAAACTGGCGAGAACAAAGACACAACATACCAGAATCTCTGGGACACATTCAAAGCAGTGTGTAGAGGGAAATTTATAGCATTAAATGCCCACAAGAGAAAGCAGGAAAGATCCAAAATTGACACCCTAACATCACAATTAAAAGAACTAGAAAGCAAGAGCAAACACATTCAAAAGCTAGCAGAAGGCAAGAAATAACGAAAATCAGAGCAGAACTGAAGGAAATAGAGACACAAAGTTTGTCCGCCTTAGGGAGGGACAAACTTTCAAACAACAGCGAGAGTGTTCTGAAGTCCTCTGTTATGGACATACATTCAGACCCTCGTCCCTGTTTTCTGGAAATCTACGTGAGGGATAAACACTCAGAACCCAGCAGCAGTGTCCTGGAATCTTATGTTACGGACATACATGTAGACCCCGGCAGCAGTGTTCTGGGAACCCATGTGAGGGACAAACATTCGGACAATCATAGCAGTGTTCTCGAATCCTATGTGAGGGACAAACATTCGGACAATCGTAGCAGTGTTCTGGAATCCTACGTGAGGGACAAACATTCAGACCCCAGCAACAGTGTTCTGGAATCCTATGTGAGGGAGGAACACTGAGAACATAGCAGGAGTGTTTTGGAATCCTACGAGAGGGAAAAACATTCAGACCCTTGTAGCAGTGTTCTGGAATCCCATGTGAGGTACAAACATTAAGCCCACAGTAGGGGTGTTCTGCAATCCTGAGTGAGGGACAAACTTTCTGACCCAAGCAGCAGTGTTCTGGAATCCTATGTGAGGAACAAACATTCAAACAGCTGCAGGAGTTTTCTGGAATCCCATGTTAGGGACAAACATTAAGACCCTTGTCACAGTGTTCTGGAATTCTATGTGAGTGACAAACACTCAGAACCCAGCAACAGTGTTCTGGAATCCTAAGTGACAGACATACATGTAGACCCCAGAAGCAGTGTTCTGGAATCCTATGTGAGTGACAAACATTCAGACCACAGCAGGATTGCTCTAGAATCATATGTGAGGGAGAAACACTCGGAATCCTATGTTATGGACAAGCATTCAGAATATTGTCTCAATGATCTGGAATTCTATGTGAGGGACAAACACTCTGAACCCAGCAGCAGTGTTCTGGAATCCCACATGGCTGACATACATGTAGACCCCAGCAGCTGTGTTCTGGAATCTTATGTGAGGGATAAACATTCACACCCCAGCAGCAGTGTTCTGGAATCCGATGGGACCAACAAACATTTAGAACCCAGCTGTGTTCTTGAATAATATGTGAGGGACAAACATTCAGACACCAACAGCAGTGTTCTGGAATCCTATGTGACCAACAAACATTTAGAACCCAGCAGCAGCGTTCTGGAATCCTATTTGAGAAACATTCAGACCCTCGTAGCAGTGTTCTGGAATATTATGTGAAGGCAAAATATTCAGACAATCGTAGCAGTGTTCCGGAGTCCTATGTTAGGGACAAACTTTGAGACCCCAGCAGCAGTGTTCTGGAATCCAATGTGAGGGACAAGCATTCAAAGAAGAGCGTGAGTGTTCTGGAGTCCTATGTTACGAACAACATTCAGACCCTCATTGCAGTGTTCTGGAATTCTATGTGAGGAGAAACACGCAGAACCCAACAGCAGTGTTCTGGAATCCTATGTGACAGACATACATGTAGTCCCTGGAAGCAGTGTTCTGGAATCCTACATGAGGGACAAACATTCAAACATCAGCGTGAGAGTTTTTGAATCTTATGTTACCGACAAACATTCAGACCCTCATCACAGTGTTCTAGAGTTCTATGTTAGGGAGAAACATTCATAACCCAGAAGCCGTTATCAGCAACCCTGTGTGTGTGACAAACATTCAGACAATAGCAGGACTGTTCTAGAATTCTATTTGAGGGACAAACACTCAGAACACAGTAGGAGTGTTTTGGAATCTGATATGAGGGACAAACATTCAGACCTTCGTAGCAGAGTTCAGGAATCCTTTGTGAGGGCCAAACATTCAGAAAACAGCAGGAGTGTTCTGGAATCCCATGTAAGGGACAAATATTCAGACCCTCGTAGCACTGTTCTGGAATCCTATGTGAGGGAGAAACATTCATACAATCGTAGCATTTTTCTGGAATCCTATGTGAGGGAAAAACAGTCAAACAACAGCGAGACTGTTTTGGAAACCTATGTTTCGGACAAACATTCTGACCCTCGTCGCAGTGTTCTTTAATCATATGTGAGGGAGAAGCATTCATACAATCGTAGCATTTTTCTGGAATCCTCTGTGAGGGACAAACATTCAAACAACAGAGGGAAAGCTCTGGAGTCCTAAGTAACAGAAAAACTTTCAGACCCTCATTTCAGTGTTCTGGAATTCCAAGTGAGGGAGAAACACTCAGAACCCAGCAGCAGTGTTCTGGAATCCTATGTGACAGACTTACAGGTGGACCCCAGCAGCCGTATTCTGGAATCCTATGTGTGGCACAAAGATTGAGTTCCCAGCAGCTGTGTTCTGGAATCCTATGTGAGGGACAAGCTTACAGACCCTCGCAGCAGCGTTCTGGAATCCTATGTGAGCGACAAACATTCAGACATTGGTAGCAGTGTTCTGGAATTCTATGTAAGGGAGAAACATTCAGAACCTCGTAGCAGTGTTCTGGAATCCTGTGTGAGGGACACACATTCAGACAACAACAGGAGTGTTCTGAAAAACCCCGTAAGGAACAAACATTCATAACCTGGTAGCAGTGTTCTGGAATCCTGTGTGACAGACAAACATTATGACTCCAACAGCTCTGTTCTGGAATCCTTTGTGAAGGAAAAACATTCAGACCCTAGTAGTAGTGTTCTGGAATCCTGTGTGAGGGACAAATTTTCAAACAACAGCCAGAGTGTTCTGGAATACTATGTTATGGAAAAACATTCAGAACCTCTTCGCAGTGTTCTGGAATTCTATGTGAGTGAGAAACACTGAGAACCCAGCAGCAGTGACCCTATGTGAGGGACAAGCACTCAGAAAACAGCAGAGACATTTTGGAATCCTATGTGAGTGACAAACATTCAGAATCTCGTAGTAGTGTTCAGGAATCCTATGTGAGGTACAAACATTCAGAACACAGCAGTAGTATTATGGAATCCCATGTGAGGGACAAACATTCAGACTCTCGTAGTAGTGTTCCAGAAACCTATGTGAGGGACAATATTTAAGACAATCTTTGCAGTGTTCTGGAATCCTATGTGAGGGATATATACTCACACCCCAGCAATAGTGTTCTGGAATCCTATGGGAGGGACAAAAATTCGAACAACTGCAGGAGTGTTCTGGAATCCTATGTTATGGACAAATATTCAGAAATTCTTCACAGTGTTCTGGAATTCTATGTGAGGGAGACACACTCGCAACCCAGCAGCAGTGTTCTGGAATGTTATGTGAGGGAAAACATTCAGAAAACAGCAGCTGTGTTCTGGAAACCTTTGTGAGGGTCAATCATTCAGACCCTCGTAGCAGTGTTCTGGAATTCCGTGTGAGGGACAAAAATTCAGACCGTCGTAGCAGTGTTCTGCAATCCTATGTGAGGGACAAACATTCAGACCTCGTAGCGGTGTTCTGGAATCGTATGTGACTGGTAAACACTCAAACAACAGCGGGAGTGTTCTGGAATCCTATGTTACAGACAAACTTTCATACCCTCGTCGCAGTGTTCAGGAATCCTGTGTGAGGCACACATTCAGACCACAGCAGGAGTGTTCTGAAAAACCTGTGAGGAACAAACATTCAGAACCTCATAGCAGTGTTCTGGACTCCTGTGTGACATACAAACATTATGACTCCAACAGCTCTGTCCTGGAGTCCTTTGTGAGGGGCAAACATTCAGACCCTCGTAGCAGTGTTCTGGAATCCTATGTGAGGGACATATACTCACACCCCAGCAGCATTGTTCTGGAATCCTCTCTGAGGGACAAACATTCAAACAACAGTGGGATTGTTCTGGAATCCTATGCTACAGAAAAACTTTCAGACCCTCGTCGCAGTGTTCTAGAATTCTATGTGAGGGAGAAACACTCAGAACCCATCAGCAGTGTTCTGGAATCCTATGTGAGGGACAAACATTCAGACCCCAACAGCAGTGTTCTGGAATCGTATGTGAGGGAAAATGATTCAGACCCTCATTACAGCGTCCTGGAATTGTGTGTGAGGGACAAATATTCACAACCTTGTAGCCATGTTCTGGATTCCTGTGTGAGGCACAAACATTCAGACCAAAGCAGGACTCTTCTGGAATCCTCCGTGAGGAACAAACATTCAGACCCTCGTAGCTGTGCTCTGGAATCCTATATGACAGACAAACATTTAGAACTCCTCAACAGTGTTCTGGAATCCTATGTGAGGGACATTCAGACCCTTGTAACAGTGTTCTGGAAACCTGTGTGAGGGACAACCATTCAGAGCCCAGCATCAGTTTTCTAGAGTCTTAAGGGAGGAACAAACATTCAAACAACAGCGGGAGTGTTCAGGAATCCTATTTTACAGACAAACATTCAGACCCTCGTCACAGTTTTGAGGAATTCAAGGTGAGGGAGAAATGCTTAGAACACAGCAGGAGTGTTCTGGAATCCTATGTGAGGGACAAAGACTCAGAACACAGCTGGAGTGTTTTTTTATCCTATCTGAGGGAGAAACATTCAGCCCATCGTCCAGTGTTCTGGAATCCTATGTGAGTAAGAACCATTCAGACAATCGTAGCAGTGTTCTGGAATCTTATGTAGGGACAATCATTCAGATAATCATAGCAGTTTTCTGGAATCCTACGTTAGGGACAAATATTCAGACCCTCGTATGGGTGTTCTGGAATCCTATACATGGGACAAACATTCAGAAAATTGCAGCAGTGTTCTGGAATCCTGTGTGAGGGACAAACATTCAGACCACAGCTGCAGTGTTCTGGAATCCTATGTGAGGGACAAACATTCAAACAACAACGGGAGTGTTCTGGAATCCCATGTTACTGACAAACATTCAGACCCTCGTCACAGTGTTGTGGAATTCCACGTGAGGGAGAAATACTCAGAACCCAGCAGCAGTGTTCTTTAATACTATGTGTCAGACATACATGTAGACCCCAGCAGCAGTGTTCTGGCATCCTATATGCGGGACAAACATTCAGACGCCAGGAGCATTGTTCTTGAATCCTATGTGAGGGACAATCATTGAGACCCTCCTAGCAGTGTTCTGGAATTCTGTGTGAGGGACAAACTTTCAGATCCTCGTAGCAGTGTTCTGGAATCTTATGTGACAGACAAACATTTAGACCCCAGCAACAGTGTTCTGGAATCCTATGTGAGGAACACACATTCAGACCCTCGTAGCACTGTTCTGGAATCCTATTAAGGGACAAATACTCAGAACCCAGCCACAGTGTCCTGAAACCCTATGTGAGTGACAAACATTCAGACCACAGCAGGATTGTTCTGGAACCCTATGGGTGGGACAAACACTCAGAACACAGCAGGAGTGTTTTTGAATCTTATGTGAGGGATAAATGTTCAGACCCTCATAGCAGTGTTCTGGAATCCTATGTGAGGGGGAAACATTCAGATAACAACAGGAGTGTTCTGGAATCCGATGTGAGGGACAAAAATTCAGACCCCAGCAGCAGTGTTCTGGAATCTTATGTGAGGGACAAACATTCAAACAACAGCAGGAGTGTTCTCGAATACTATGTTACGGAGAAACATTCAGACTTGTGTCGCAGTTTCGTGTAACTCTATGTGAGGAAGAAACACTTAGAACCCAGCAGCAGTCTTCAGGAGTCCTGTGTGATAGACATACATGTAGATGACAGCAGCAATGTTCTGGAATCCTATGTGAGGAATAAACATTCAAATGCTCATAGTAGTGTTCTGAAATCCTATGTGAGGGACAAACATTCAGACCACAGCAGCACTGTTCTGGAATCCTATGTGAGAGATAAACACCCAGACCACATCAGGAGAGTTCTGGAAGTCTATGTGATGAACAAACATTCAGAACACAGCAGGAGTGTTCTGGAATCCTATGTGAGTGACAAACATTCACACCCAACAGCATTGTTCTGGAGTCCTGTGTGTGGGACAAACATTCAGACCACAGCAGGAGTGTCCAGGAATCCCATGTGAGGGACAAACATTCAGACCCTCATAGCAGTGTTCTGGAATCCTATGTGAGAGAAAAACACTCAGAAGACAGCAGCAGATTTCTGGAATCCTATGTGAGGGACAAACATTCAGACGACAGCATGAGTGTTCTGGAATCCTATGTGAGGGACAAAGATTGAGAACCCCGTAGCAATGTTCTGAAATCATATGTGAGGGACAAACTTTCAGACCCCAGCAGCAGTGTTCTTGAACCTTATGTGAGGGACAAACATTAAGATCAAATCAGGAGTGTTTTGGAATCCTATGTGAGGGACAAACATTCAGATTAAAGCAGGAGTGTTCTGGAATCCTAATTCAGGGACACACATTCAGACCCTAGCAAGAGTGCCCTGGAATCCCATGTGTGGGAGAAGAATTCAGACGATTGCTGCAGTGTTCTTGAATCCTATGAGAGGGAAAAACATTCAGACCCTCGTAACACTGTTCTCGAATCCTATGTGAGAGACAAACACTGCGAACCCAGCAGCAGTGTTCTGGAATCCAATGTGAGGGACAATCATTCAGACCACAGCTGGGGTGTTCTGGAATCCTAAGTGTAGAACAAGCATTCAGAACCTCGTACCATTGTTCTGGAATCCTCTGTTAGGAAAATACATTCAGAACACAGAAGGAGTGTTCTGGAGTCCTATGTGCAGGACAAATATTCAGACCCTCGTAGCTGTGTTCTGGAATCCTATATGAGGGAAAAACACTGAGAACCCAGCAGCAGTGTTCCAGAATCTTATGTGAGGGACAAACATTCAGACCACAACAGCAGTGTTCTGGAATCTTATGTGAGGGACAAACATTCAGATCCTCTTAGAAGTGTTCTGGAATCCTATGTGAGGGGCAAACATTTAGAACAAAGCAGCAGTGTTCTTGAATCTTATGTGAGGGGCAAACATTCAGACCACAGCAGGAGTGTTCTGGAAACCTATGTGAGGGAGAAACATGCAGTCCCAAGGAGCAGGGTTCTGGAATCCTATGTGAGGGACAGACATTTAGACCAACATAGCAGTGTTCTGGAATCGTACGTCAGGAACAAACACTCACAACCCAGCGGCAGTGTTCTGGAATCCTATGTGAGGGACAAACATTCAGACCACAGCAGGAGTGTTCTGGAATCCTATGTGAGAGACAAACATTTAGACCCACGCAGCAGCGTTCTGGAATCGTAAGTGTGAGACAAACACTGAGAACCTCACAGCACTGTTCTGGAATCCTAAGGGAGGAACAGATATTGAGACCACAGCAGGAATGTTTTGGAATCGTATGTGAGGGACAAACATTCAGACAATGGCAGCAGTGTTATGGAATCCTTTGTGGGGGACAAACAGTCACAACCCAGCAGCAGTGTTCTGGAATTCTATTTTGGGACAAACACTCACACAACAGCAGCAATGTTTTGGAATCCTATGTGATGGAGAAACGTTCAGACTGCAGCAGATTGTTCTGGAATACCAAGTGAGGCACAGACAACAGCAGGAGTGTTCTGGAATCCTATGTGAGGGTCAAATTTTCAGTTGATAGCAGTAGTGCTCTGGAATCCTATGTGAGGGACAAACTTTCAGACCCTCGTAGGAGTGTTCTAGAATCCTTTCTGAGGGACTAACACTCAGAAACCAGCTGCTGTCTTCTGGAATCCAATCTGAGGTACCAATATTCAGAAGAGAGCATTAGTGTTCCGGAATCCTTTGTGATTTACAATCATTCAGACATTCGCAGCAGTTTTCTGGAATCCTATGTGAGGGAGAAGCCATCAGAACCCAGCAGCAGGATTCTGGAATCCTATGTGAGAGAAAATCATTCAGAGCACAGCTAGGGTGCTCTGGAATTCTACGTGTGGGACTAGCATTCAGACCCTCATAGCATTGTTCCAGAATCCTAGGTTAGGGAAACACATTCAGAACACAGCAGGTGTGTTCTGGAGTCCTATGTGCGGGACAAACATTCAGACCCTTGTAGCAGTGTTCTGGAATCCTATGTGTGCGGCAAACATTCAGACCCTCATAGCAGTGTTCTGGAATCCTATGTGAGGGACAAGCACTTAGACCCACGTAGCAGTGCTCTGCAATCATACTTGAGTAACAAGCACTCTGAATCCAACAGCAGTGTTCAGTAATCCTGAGTGAGGGACAAACATTCAGACCACAGCAGGAGTGTTCCAGAATAGTAAGTGAGGAACAAACATTCAGACTCCAGCAGGTGTGTTCTAGTATCCTATGTGAGGGAGAATAATTTAGACGCTTGTAGCAGTGTTCTGGAATCCTATGTTAGGGAACAATATTCAGAACCTCGTAGCAGTGTTCTCGAATCCTATGTGAGGGTCAAACACACAGAACCCAGCAGCAATGTTCTGGAATCCCATGTGAGGGACAATCATTCAGACCACAGCAGGTGTCTTCTGGAATCCTAAGTGTGGAACAATCCTTTACACCCTCGTAGCATTGTTCTGGAATCCAATGTGAGGTAAACACATTCAGAACACAGCAGCAGTGTTGTGGAGTCCTATGAGCGGGACAAACATTCAGACCATTGTAGCATTGTTCTGGAATCCTATGTGAGGGACAAACATTTAGACACATGTAGCAGTGATCAGGAATCATACGTGAGGGACAAACACTCAGAACACAACAGCAGTGTTCTGGAATCCGAAGTGAGGGACAAACATTCAGGCCACACCAGGAGTTTTGTGGAATCCTATGTGATGGAGAATAATTCAGACCCTTGTAGCAGTGTTCTGGAATCCTATTTGAAGAACAAACACTCAGACCACAGCAGGAATGTTTTGGAATCCCATGTGAGGGAGAAACATTCAAGCCACACAGGATTTTTCTGGAATCCAATATGAGGCACAAACACCCAGACCAAAGCAGGAGTGTTCTGGAATCCTATGTGAGGGACAAACTTTCAGAGCACAACAGTAGTGTTCTGGAATCCTATGAGAGGGACAAATATTCAGACCCTCGTAGCAGGGTTCTGGAATCTTATGTGAGGGACAAACTTTAGGATCCTCTTAGCAGTGTCCTGGAATCTTATGTGAGGGACAAACATTCAGACCCTCGTAGCAGTGCTCTGGAATCTTATGTGAGGGACAAAAATTCAGACCGTCTTAGCAGTGTTCTTGAATCTTATGTGTGGGAAACACATTCAGACCTTAGTAGCAGTGTTTTGGAAACCTATGTGAGGGACAAACACTCAGAAGCCAGCAGCAGTGTCCCAGAATCCTATGTGAGGGAGAAACATTCAGATCCTCGTAGCAGTGTTCTGGAATCCTATGTGAGGGACAAACACTCAGAACCCAGCAACAGTGTTCTGGAATCATATGAGAGGGACACACATTCAGACCACAGCAGGAGTGGCCTGGAATCTTAAGTGAGTGTCACACATTCAGACCATTGTTGCAGTGTTCTGGAATCCTATGTGAGGGATAAACTCTCAGAACCCAGCAGCAGTGTTCTGGAATCTTATGTGAGGGACAATCTTTCAGACCACAGCTGGGGTTCTTCTGGAATCCAATGAGTGGGACAATCATTCAGACCCTCGTAGCATTGTTCTAGAATACAATGTGAGGAAAACACATTCAGAACACAGCAGGATTGTTCTGGAGGCCTATGTGCGGTACAAATATTCAGACCCTCGTAGAAGTGTTCTGGAATCCTTTGTGAGTGACAAACATATAGACCCATGTAGCAGTGATCAGGAATCGTACGTGAGGCACAAACAGAACCCAACAGCAGTGTTCTGGAATCCTAAGTGAGAAACAAACATTCAGACCACAGCAGGAGTGTTCTGGAATCCTATGTGAGGGAGAAAAATTCAGAACCTCATAGCAGTGTTCTGGAATCCTATAAGAGGGAGAAACACTCAGAACCCAGCAGCTGTGTTCTGGAATCCTATGTGAGGGAGAAACACTCAGAACCCAGCAGCAGTGTTCTGGGATCCTATGTGAGGGACAATCATTCAGAACACAGCTCTGTTGCTCTGGAATCCTACGTGTGGGACAAGCATTCAGACCCTCGTAGCATTGTACTGGAATCCTGTGTTAGAAAAATACATTCAGAACACAGCAGGAGTATTCTGGAGTCCTATGTGTGGGACAAACATTCAGACCCTCATAGCAGATTTCTGGAGTCCTATGTGCGGGACAAATATTCAGACCCTCGTAGCAGTGTTCTGGAATCCTATGTAAGGGACAGAGCTTTAGACTCACGTAGCTGTCTTCTGGAATCGCACGTGAGGGACACACACTCAGAACCCAACAGCAGTGTTCTGAAACCCTAATTAAGGGAGAAATATTTAGACCACAGCAGGAGTGTTCTGGAATCTTATCTGAGGGAGAATATTTCAGACCCTCGTAGCAGTGTTCTGGAATCCTATGTGATGGGCCAACATGCACACCCTGTCAGCAGTGTTCTGGAATCCTACTTGAGGGAAAAACACTCAGACCACAGCAGGAATGTTTTGCAATCCTATGTGAGGGAGAAACATGCAGACCACGGCAGAATTGTTCTGGAATCCCGTGTGAGGCACAAACACCGAGACCACAGAAGGAGTGTTCTGGAATACTATGTGAGGTTGGATCATTAAGTCTACAGGAGTAGTGTTCTGGTATCCTATGTGAGGGACAAACATTCAGACACTCGTAGAACTGTTCTGGAATCCAATGTGAGGGAGAAACCCTAAGAACTCAGCCGCAGTGTTCTGGAATCCTGTGTGAGGGAGAAACACTCAGAACCCAACAACATTGTTCTGGAATCCTATGTGAAGGACAATCATTCAGACCACTTAGGGTGTTCCGGAATCCTACGTGTGGGACAAGCATTCAGACACTTGTAGCATTGTTCTGGAATCCTTTGTTAGGAAAATACATTTAGAACACAGCAGGAGAGTTCTGGAGTCCTATGTGTGGGACAAACATTCAGACCCTTATAGCACTGTTCTGAAATCCCATGTGAGGGACAAACATTTCAACTCACGTAGCAGTGTTCTAGACCCGTACGTTAGGGACAAACACTCAGAACCCAACAGCAGTGTTCTTGAATCCTAAGTGAGGGACAAATATTCAGACCACAGCAGGAGTGTTCTGAGTCTTCTGGAATCCTATGTGAGGGAGAATAATTCAGACACTCGTAGAAGAGTTCTGGAATCCTATGTGAGGGACAAACATTCAGACTCTAGTAAAGGTGTTCTGGAATCCTGTTTGAGGGACAAACACTCAGACCACAGCCGGAATGTTTTTTAATCCTATGTGAGGGAGAAACATCAGACCACAGCAGGATTCATCTTTAATCCCATGTGAGGCACAAATACCCAGGCAACAGCAGGATTGTTCGGGAATACTATGTGATGGTCAACCATTCAGACCACAGCAGTAGTGGTCTGGAATCCTCTGTGAGGGAAAAACATTCAGAGCATTGTAGCAGTGTTCTGAAACGTTATGTGAGGGCAAACATTCAGGCCCTCTTAGCAGTGTTCTGGAGTCCTATGTGAGGCATAAACACTCAGAACCCAACAGCAGTGTGCTGGAATCCTATCTTAGGTACAAATATTCAGACCAGAAAAGGAGTGTTCTGGAATCCCATGTGAGGTACTCAGACTTTCTCAGCAGTGTTCTGGAATCCTAAGTGAGAAAGAAACACTCAGAACTCTGCAGCTGTGTTCTGGAATCCTACGTGAGGGAGAAACACTCAGAATCCAGCAGCAGTATTCTGCAATCCTATGTGAGGGACAATCATTCAGACCACAGCTGGGTACTCTGGAATCTTACATGTGGGACAAGCATTCCGACCCTCGTAGAATTGTTGTGGAAGCCTAGGTTAGGGAAATACATTCACAATACAGCAGGAGTGTTCTGGAGTTCTATGTGCAGGACAAACATTCAGACACTCGTAGCAGTGTTCTGGAGTCCTATGTGCCTGGCAAACATTCAGACCCTCGTTGCAGTGTTCTGGAATGCTATGTGAGAGACAAACACTCAGAACCCAACAGCAGTGTTCTGGAATCCTACGAGAGGGACAATCATTCAGACCACTGCTGGGTTGCTCTGAAATCCTACGTGTGGGACAAGCATTCAGACCCTCGTAACATTGTTCTCTTATCCTGTGTTAGGAAAATACATTCAGAACACAGCAGGAGTGTTGTGGAGTCCTATGTGTGAGACAGGCATTCACACCTTCGTAGCAGTGTTCTAGAATCCCATGTGAGAGACAAACATTTAGATCCACGTAACATTGTTCTGGAATCCTACGTGAGGGACAAACACTCAGAACCCAACAGCAGTGTTCTGGAATCCGAAGGAAGGGACACACATTCAGGCCACAGCAGGAGTTTTCTGGAATCCTATGTGAGGGAGAATAGTTCAGACCCTCTTAGCAGTGTTCTGGAATCCTATTTGAGGGACAAACTCTCAAACCACAGCAAGAATATTTTGGAATCGCATGTGAGGGGGAAACATTCAGACCACAGTAGGATTGTTCTGGAATCCAAGGTGATGCACAAACACCCAGACCACAGCAGGAGTGTTCTGGAATCCTCAGTGAGGGACAAACATTCAGACCACAGAAGGAGTGTTCTGGAATCCTATGTGAGGGAGAATAATTCAGACCCTCGTAGCAGTGTTCTGGAATCCTACGTGAGGAAGAAACTCTCAGAACCAAGCAGCTGTGTTTTGGAATCCTATGTGAGGTGGAAACACACAGAACACTGCAGCAGTATTCTGGAATCCTATGTGAGGAACAGTCATTCGGAACACAGCTGGGGTGCTCTGGGATCCTACGTGAGGAAGAAGCATTCAGACCCTAGTAGCATTGTACTGGAATCCTACTTTAGGAAAATACATTCAGAACACAGCAGGAGTGTTCTGGGGTCCTATGTGAGGGACAATCATTCAGACCATTGTCGCAGAGTTCTGGAGTCCTATGTGAGGGACAAACATTCAGACCCTCGTACCAGTGTTCTGGAATAATATGTGAGGGAGAAGCATTTAGACCCACGTAGCAGTGCTCTGGAATCGTACGTGAGGGACAAACACTCAGAACCCATCTGCAGTGTTCTGTAATACTATGTGAAGGACACAAATTCAGACCACAGCAGGAATGTTATGGAAATCTAAGTAAGGAACAAACATTCAGAATCCAGCAGCCTTTGTGAGGGAGAATAATTTAGACGCTCGTAGCAGTGTTCTGGAATCCTATGTGAGGGACCAATATTCAGAGCCTCGTAGCAGTGTTCTGGAATCCTATGTGAGGGACAAACACTCAGAACCCAGCAGCAGTGTTCTGGAATCCTATGTGAGGGACAATCATTAGACCACAGCTGGGGAGTTCTGGAAACCTACGTGTGGGACACTCATTCAGACCGTTGTAGCATTGTTCAGGAATCCTATATGAGGAAACTACATTCAGAACACAGCAGGAGTGCTCTGGAGTCCTATGTACAGGACAAACATTCAAACCGTTGTAGCAATGTTCTGTAATCCCATAAGAGGGACGAACATTAATCCCATGTATCAATGTTCTGGAATCGTAGGTGAGGGACAAACACTCAGAGCCCAACAACAGTGTTCTGGAATCCTACGTGAGAGACATTCAGACCACAGCAGGAGTGTTCTGGAGTCCCATGTGCGGGACAAACATTCAGACCCCCATAGCAGTGTTAAGGAATCCTATCTGAGGGACAGACATTTAGACCCACGTAGCAGTGTTCTGGAATCGTACATGAGGGACAAACACTCAGAACCCAACAGCAGTGTCCTAGAATCCTGAGTGTGGGACAAACATTCAGACCACAGCAGGAGAGTTCTGGAATCCTATGTGAGGAACAAACATTCAGACCACAGCGGCAGTGTTCTGGGATCCTATGTGAGGGAAAAAAACTCAGAACCCAGCAGTGGTGATATGGAATCCTATCTGAGGGACAAACATTCAGACCAGAACAGGAGTGTTCTGGAATCCAATATGAGAGACAATCATTCAGACCATAGCAGGAGTGTTCTGGAATCCAATGTGAGAGACAATCATTCAGACCCTCGTAGCAGTGTTCTGGAATCCTATGTGAGGGAGAAACATTCAGAACACCGCACCAGTGTTCTGGAATTCTATGTGAGGGACAGTCATTCAGAACACAGCTGGGTGTTCTGGAATTCTACATGTGGGACAAACACTCAGACTTTGTAGCACTGTTCTGGAATCCTATGTAAGGAAAATACATTCAGAACACTGCAGGAGTGTTCTGGAGTCCTATGTGCAGGACAAACATTCAGACCCTCGTAGCACTGTTCTGCAATCCTATCTGAGTGACAAACATTTAGACCAACGGAGCAGTGTTCTGGAATCGTACGTGAGAGACAAACACTCGGAACCCTACAGCAGTGTCCTGGCATCTTAAATTAGGGACAAACATACAGACCACAGCAGGAATGTTCTGGAATCCTATGTGAGGGAGAATAATTCAGACCATGGTAGCAATGTTCTGGAATCCTATGTGAGAGAGAATCACTCACAACCCAGCAGCCATGTTCTGGAATCCTCTGTGAGAGACAATCTTTCAGACCACAGCTGGGGTGCTCTGGAGTCCTAAGTTTGGACAAACATTCAGACCCTCGTAGTATTGTTCTGGAGTCCTAGGTGAAGAAAATACATTCAGAACACAGCAGGAGTGTTCTGGAATCTTATGTGCGGGTCAAGCATTCAGTCCCTCGTAGCACTGTTCTGGAATCCTATGTGAGGGAAAAACATTTAGATCCACGTAACAGTGTTCTCTAACCGTACTTGAGGGACAAACACTCAGAAACCAACTGCAGTGTTCTGGATTCCTAAATAAGGGACAAACATTCAGAATACAGAAGGATTGTTCTGTATCCTATGTGAGGGAGAATCACTCAGAACCCAGAAGCGGTGTTCTGGAATCCTATGTGAGAGACAATCATTCAGACCATTGTAGCATTGTTCTGGAATCCTATGTGAGGAAAAACCTTCAGAACACAGCAGTAGTGTCCTGGAGACCTACGTGCGGGACAAACATACAGACCCTCATAGAAATGTTCTGGAATCCTAAGTGAGGGATACACATTCAGATCCCAGCGGCAGTGTTCTGAAATCCTATGTGAGACAGAATCCCTCAGAACCCAGCAGCAGTGTTCCAGCATCCTATGTGAGGACCAATCATTCAGAAAATAGCTGGGATGTTCTGGAATCCTACGTGTGGGACAAACATTCAGACCCTCGTAGCAGTGTTATGGAATCCTACATAAGGGACAAACTTTCAGACCGCAGCATCAGTGTTCTTGAATCTTATGTGAGGGACAAACATGAAGACCCTAGCAGGAGTGTTCTGGAATCTTCTGTGAGAGACATTCAGACGACAGGAGGAGTGTTCTGGAATGCTATGTGAGAAACAAACTTTCAGACCCTAGCAGCAGTGTTCTTTGGTCATATGTGAGGCACAAATATTCAGACCACAGCAGGAGGGTTCTGGAATCCCCTGTGAGGAACAAACATTCAGACCCTCACAACAGTGTTCTGGAATCCTATGTGATGGACGAACATTCAGACCCCAGCAACAGTGTTCTTGAATCCCATGTGAGGGAGAAACATCTAGAGCCTCGTAGCAGTGTTCTAGAATCCTATGTGAGGGAGAACCATTCATACGACAGCAACGTGGTTCTGGAATCCTATGTGAGGGAAAGAATGTCAAACCACAGCAGAAGTGTTAGGAATCTTATCTGAGGGACAAACATTCAGACCCTTGTAGCAGCTTTCTGAAATCCTATGTCAGGGACAAATATTCAGACCTCATTGCAGTGTTCTGGAATCTTATGTGAGCAACAAACATTCAGAGCACAGCGGGAGTGTTCTTGAATCCTGTATGAGGGAAAAACATTCAGACCACTGCAGGAGTGCTCTGGAATCCTATCTGAGGGAAAAACATTCAGACCACTGCAGGAGTGCTCTGGAATCCTATCTGAGGGAAAAACATTCAGAACCTCGTAGCAGTGTTCTCGAGTCCTGTGTGAGCTACAAACATTGAGACCACAGCAGGAGTGTTCTGGAATCTCCTGTGAGGAACAAAGATTCAGACCCTCTTAGCAGTGTTCTGGAAACCTATGTGATGGACAAACATTCATACACTCGTAGCATTGTACTGGAATCCTAAGTGAGGGAAAAACCTCAGAATCCAGCAGCAGTGTTCTGGAACTCTGTGAGAGGGACAAACATTCAGACCACAGCAGGATTATTCTGGAATCCTACGAGAGGGACAAACACTCAGAACACAGCAGGAGTGTTTTGGACTCCTATGTGAGGGACAAACATTCAGAACCTCGTTGCAGTTCTATGAAATCCTATGTCAGGGACAAATATTCAGAACTCAGCAACAGTGTTGTGTAATCCTATGCGATGGACAAACATTCAGTGCAGAGCAGGAGAGTTCTGGACTCCTATGTGAGCAACAAACATGCAGACCCCAGCAGCAGTGATATTTGGTCCTATGTGAAGCACAAACATTCAGACCCTCCTAGCAGTGTTCTGGAATCCTATGAGAAGGAGAAACACTAAGAACACAGCAGGAGTGTTCTGGAGTCCTATGTGAAGGACATACATGTAGACCCCAGCAGCAGTGCTATGGAAACCTATGTGAGGGACAAACACTCAGACACAGCAGGAGTGTTCTGAAACCCCAGGTGAGGGACAAACATTCAGTTCCTCATAGCAGTGTTCTCCATCCTGTGTGAGGGACAAACATTGAGACCACAGCAGGAGTGTTGTTCAATCCTATGTGAGGGACAAACATTCAGACAATCGTAGCAGTGTTCTGGAATCCTATTTGAGGGACAAACATTCAGAAAATCGTTGCAGTGTTCTGGAATCCTTTGTGAGGGAAAAACATTCAGACCCTCTTAGCAGTGTTCTGGAATCCTATGTGAGGGACAAACTTTCGGACCCCTGAAGAAGTATTCTTGAATCCCATGTGAGGAACAAACATTTAGACCTCAATAAGAGTGTTCTGGAATATTTTCTGAGGGAGAAATATTCAGACCAAAGCAGGAGAGTTCTGTAATCCTATGTGAGCAATAAACATTCAGACACTAGCAGAAATATTCTTTGGTCCTATGTGAGGCACAAACATTCAAACCCTCGTAGCAGTCTTCCGGAATCCTATGTGAGAGACAAACACTAAGAAACCAGCAGCAGTGTCCTGGAATCCCATGAGAAGGACAAACATTCAGATCCTCGTAGCAATGTTCTGGAATCCTATGTGAGAGACAAACACTAAGAACGCAGCAGCAGTGTTCTGGAACTCTATGTGAGGGACATTCAGACCACAGCAGGAGTGTTCTGCAATCCTACGTGAAGGGCAAACATTCAGACCCTCGTAGCAGTGTTTTGGAATACTATGTGAGGGACAAAAACTTAGACAATCATAACAGCGTTCTGGAATCCTACCTGAGGAACAGACATTCAGACCACAGCAGCAGTGTTCTGGAATCCTATGTTACGGACAAACATTTAGACCCTCGTCGCAGTGTTCTGGAATTCCATGTGAGTGAGTAACACTCAGGACCCAGCAGCAGTGTTCTGGAATCCTATGTGATGGACATACATGTAGACCCCAGCAACAGGGTTCTGCAATCCTATATGAGGGACAAACATTCAGACCCTAGCAGCAGTGTTCTTGAATCCTATGTGACGGACAATCGTTCAGACCCTCGTAGCAGTGTTCTGGAATTCTGTGTGAGGGAGAAACATTCACACAATCATAGCACTGTTCTGGAATCCTGTGTGAGGGACAAACATACAGACCTTAGCAGGAGTGTTCTGGAATCCCCTGTGAGGAGCAAACATTCAGACCCTCGTAGCAGTGTTCTAGAATCCAATGTGACTGACAAACATTCAGGCAGTCATAGCAGTGTTCTGGAAACCTATGTGAGGGAGAACCATTCATACCACAGGAGCAGGGTTTTGGAATCCTATGTGAGTGACAGATATTCAGACCACAGCAGGAGTGTTTTGGAATCCAATCTGAGGTACAAATATTCAGAGCCTCGTGGCAGTTTTCTGAAATCCCATGTCCGGAACAATCATTCAGATCTCAGCATCAGTGTGTTGGAATCCTATGAGAGGGACAAATATTCAGACCCTCGTTGCAGTGTTCTGGAATCCTACTTGAGAGACAAACATCCAGACCACAGTAGGAGTATTCTGGAATCCCATGTGAGGGACAGACTTTTAGAAAACAGCATGAGTGTTCTGGAATCCTATGTGAGGGACAAACATTCAGACCCTTATAACAGTGTTCTGGAATCTTGTGTGTGGGACAAACATTGAGAAAACAGCAGGAGTGTTCTGGAATCCCCTGTGAGGAACAAACATTCAGACCCTCGCTGCAATATTCTGGAATCTTGTGTGACAGACAAACATTTAGACCCCAGCTGCAGTGTTCTGGAATCCTATATGTGGGATAAAGATTCAGACAATCATAGCAGTGTTCTGGAATCCTATGTGAGTGACAGACATTCAGACCCCAGCAGCCGTGTTGTGGAATCCTATCTGAGGGAAAAACATTCAAACAACAGCGGGAGTGCTCTGGAATCCTATGTTATAGGCAAACATCCAGACATTCGTCACAGTGTTCTGTAATTGTATGTGAGGGAGAAACACTCAGAACCCAGCCGCAGTGTTCTGGAATCCTGTGGGACAGACATACATTTAGACCTCAGCAGCAGTGTTCTGGAATCCTATGAGAGGGACAAATTTTCAGACCAAAGCAGCAGTGTTCTTGAATCCTATGTGAGGGACAAACATTGAGACCTCAGCAGGAGTGTTCTGGAATCTTTTGTGAGGAACAAACATTGAGACTACAGCAGAAGTGTTTGGAATCTGATGTGAGCAACAAACATTCAGACCCTAGCAGCAGTGTTCTTTGGTCCTATGTGAGGCACAAACATTCAGATTCTCGTAGCAGTGTTCTGGAATTCTATATGAGGGAAAAACATTCAGAACCTCATAGCAGTGTTCTGGAATCCTAGGTGAGGACAAACATTCAGACCCAAGCAGCAGTGTTATGGAATCCTATGTATGGGACAAAGATTCAGACCCTCGTAGCAGTGTTCTGGAATCCTATGTAAGGGAGAACCATTCATACCACAGCAGCAAGGTTCTGGAATCCTATGTGAGGGACAGATATTCAAAACACAGCAGGAGTGTTATGGAATCCTATCTGAGGGACAAATATTCAGACCTTCATAGCACTTTTCTGAAATCCTATGTCTGGGCCAAAGATTCAGACCTCAGCAGCAATGTTCTGGAATCCTATGTGACGGACATACATGGAGACTGCAGCAGCAGTGTTCTGGAATCCTATGTAAGGGACAAACATTCACATCCCAGCAGCAGTGTTCTGGAGTCTTTTGTGAGGGACAATCATTCATACCATCATAGCAGTGTTCTGGAATCCTGTGTGAGGGACAAACATTCAGACCACAGCAGGAGTGTTCTTTAATCTTCTGTGAGGAACAAATATTCAGACACTCATAGCAGTGTTTTGGAAAACTATGTGACGGACAAACATTTAGACTCCAGCAGGAGTGCACTGCAATCCAACGTGAGGAACAAACATTCGGAACCTCGTAGCAGTATACTGGAATCCTAGGTGAGGGACCAACACTCAGAAGGCGGCAGCAGTTTTCTGCAAGCCTATGAGACGGACAAACATTCAGACCACAGCAGGGTTTTTCTGGAATTCTATGGGAGGGACAAACACTCAGAATACAGCAGGAGTGTTTTGGAATCCTATTTGAGGGACAAACATTCAGACCATCGTAACAGTGTTCTGGAATCCTGTTTGAGGGACAAACATTCAGACACTCATAGCAGTGTTCTGGAATCCTATGTGAGGGAAAAACATTCAGAACCTCGAAGCAGTGTTCTAGATTCCTATGTGAGGGAAAACTTTCAGACCCCAGCAGCAGTGTTCTTGAATCCCATGTGCGGGGCAAACACTCAGAACGAAGCAGCAGTGTTCTGGAACTCTATGTGAGGGACAATCATTCAGACCACAGCTGGGGTGCTCTGGAATCCTGCGGGTGGGACAAATATTCAGACACTCGAAGCATTGTTCTGGATTTTTTGTGTGAGGAAAATACGTTCAGAACAGAGGACAAGCGTCTGGAGTCTTATGTGTGGGAAAAATATTCAGACCCTCGAAGCAGTGTTCTGGAATACTATGTGAGGGACAAACATTTAGATGCACTTAGTAGTGTTCTGGAATTGTACATGAGGGACCAACACTCAGAACCCAACAACAGTGTTCCGGAATCCTAAGCGAGGGACAAACATTCAGACCACAGCAGGAGTGTTCTGGAATCCTATGTGAGGGGTAATAATTCAGAACCTCGCAACAGTGTTCTGGAATCCTATGTGAGGGACAAACTTTCGGAACCCAGTAGCACTGTTCTGGAATCCTATGTGAGGGAGAAACACTCAGAACCCAGCAGCAGTTTTCTGGAATCCTATGTGAGTTACAATCGTTCAGACCACGGCTGGGGTGTTGCGGAATATCAAGTGAGCGACAAACATTCAGACCCTCATAGCATTGTTCTGGAATCCTATGTGAGGAAAATACATTCAAAACACTGCAGGAGTGTATTGGAGCCTATATGAGGGACAAACATTCAGACCACAGCAGGAGTGTTTGGGAATCCTATATGAAGGAGACTAATTAAGACCCTTTTAGCAGTGTTCTGGAATCCTATGTGAGGGAGAAACACTCAGACCCCAATAGCAGTGTTCTGGAATCCTTTGTGAGGGACAAACATTCCAACCACAGCTGGCGTGTTCTGGAATCCTAAGTGTGGGACAAACTTTCAGAACCTCATAGCATTGTTCTGGAATCCTATGTGAGGAAAATACATTCAGAACACAGCAGGACTGTTCTGGAGTCCTATGGTGCAGGATAAATATTCACATTCTCCTGGCAGTGTTCTGGAATCCTATGTGAAGGAAATACATTTAGACCCACGTAGCAGTGTTCTGGAATCGTACCTCAGGGACAAACAGTCAGAAACCAACAGCAGTGGTATGTATTCCTAAGTGAGGGACAAACACTCACATCAGAGCAGGAGTGTTCTGGAATCCTTTGACAGGGATAATAATTCAGACCCTCGCAGCAGTGTTCTGCAATCCTATGTGAGGGACAAACATTCAGACCCCAGTAGCAGTGTTCTGCAATCCTACGTGTGGGGCAAACATTCAGTCCGCAGTAGGAATGTTCTGGAATCCTATGTGAGGAAGAAACACTCAGAACCCAGCAGCAGTGTTCTGGAATCCTATTAGAGGGACAAACACTCAGACAACAACAGGAATGTTTTGGAATCCTGTGTGAGGGAGAAACATTCAGACCGGAGCAGGATTGTTATGGAATCCCATATGAGGCACAAACACCCATATCACAGCAAGAGTGTTCTGGAATCCTTTGTGAGGGTCAAACATTCAGATCACATTAGTAGTGTTCTGGAATCTTTTATGAAGGTCAAACCTTCAGACCACAGCAAGAATGTTCTCGAATCCTACGTGAGAAGCAAATATTCAGTCCACAGCATCAGTGTTCTGAAATCCTATGTGAGGGTCATACACGCAGAAACCAGTAGCACTCTTCTGGAATCCTATCTGAGGGACAAACATTCAGAGCAGAGCAGGAGTGTTCTGGAATCCGATGTGATGCACAAACATTCAGACCCTCGTAGAAGTGTTCTGGAATTCTATATGAGGGAGAAACACTCAGAACCCAACAGCATTGTTCTGGAATCATATGTGAGGGAAAATCATTCAGACTACAGCTGGGGTGTTCTGGAATCCCAGGTGTGGGACAAACCTTCAAAACCTTGTAACATTGTTCTGGAATCGTATGTGAGGAAAATACATTCAGAGCACAGCAGGACTGTTCTGGAATCCTATGTGCAGGACAGACATTCAGACCCTTGAAGCAGTGTTCTGGAATCCTATATGAGGACAAACATTTAGGCCCACACAGCAGTGTTCCAGAATCATACATGAGGAAAAAACACTCACAAGCCAAGAACAGTGTTCTGGAATCCTAAGTGAGAGACAAACATTCAGACCACAGGAGGAGTGTTCTTCAGTCCTTTGTGAGGGAGAATAATTCAGAACCTCGTAGCAGTGTTCTGGAATCCTATGTGAGGAACAAACATTCAAACCCCAGTAGCAGTGTTCTGGAATCCATTGTGTGGGAGAAACACTCAGAACCCAGCAGCAGTGTTCTGGAATCCTATGTGAGGGACAATCATTCAGACCACAGCTGGTGTGCTCTGGAATCCTATGAGAGGGACAAACATTCAGACCCCCGTAGCATTGTTTGGAATCCCATGTGAGGAAAATACGTTCAGAAAACAGCAGGAGTGTCCTGCAGTCCTATGAGAGGGACAAACATTCAGACCCTTGTAGAAGTGCTCTAGATTCCTATGTGAGGGATAAGCATTTAGTCACACGTAGCAGTGTTCTGGAATCGTACGTGAGGAACAAACACTCAGAACCCAACAGCAGTGTTCTGGAATCCTAACTGAGGGACAAACATTCGGACCACAGCAGGAGTGTTCTGGAATCTCGTGTGAGGGGGAATAATTCAGACCCTCGTAGCATTGTTCTGGAATCCTATGTGAAGGACAAACTTTCAGACCCCAGTAGCAGTTTTCTGGAATCCAACCTGAGAGACAAACATTCCGACCATAGTAGGAGTGTTCTGGAATCCAATGTGAGTTACAAATATTCAGACCCTCGTAGCAGTGTTCTGGAATCTTATGTGAGGGAGAAACACTCAGAACCCAGCAGAGGTGTTCCGGTATCCTATGTTAGGGACAATCATTCTTACCACAGCTGGGGTGTTCTGGAATCCTACGTGTGGGGCAAACATTCAGACGCTTATAGTTTTGTTTTGGAATCTTATGTGAGGAAAATACATTCAGAAAACTGCAGGAGTGTTCTGGAGTCCTATATACAGGACAAACATTCAGACCCTCGTGGCAGTGTTCTGGAATCCTATATGAGGGACAAACACTTAGACCCAACTAGCAGTATACTGGAATCGTGCATCAGGGACAAACACTCAGAACCCAACAGCAGTGTTCTGGATTCCTACATGAGGGACAAACATGCAGACGCCAGTAGCAGTGTCCTGCAATCCTACGTGTGGGACAAACATTCAGACCACAGCAGGAGTGTTCTGGAATCCTATGTGAGGGAGAAACATTCAGAACCCAGCAGCAGTGTTCTGGAATCCTATGTGAGGGACAATCTTTCAGACCACAGCACGGGTGTTTTGGAATCCTACGTGTGGGACAAACATTCAGACCCCCGTAGCAGTGTTCTGGAATCCTATCTGAAGGACAAACATTTAGACCCACATAGCAGTGTTCTGAAATCGTACGTGAGGGACAAACACTCAGTACCCAACAGCAGTGTTCTCAAAACCTAAGTGAGGGACAACATTCAGACCACAGCAGGTGTGTGCTGGAATCCTATGTGAGAGAGAATAATTCAGAGTCTCGTAACATTGTTATGGAATCCTATGTGGGGGACTAACTTTCAGACCCTAGTAACAGTGTTCTGGAATCCTTTGTGAGGGAGGAAAACTCAGAACCCAGCAGCATTCTTCTGAATCCTATGTGAGGGACAAACATTCAGACCCCAGTAGCAGTGTTCTGGAATCCGATTTGAGGGACACTCAGACCACAGCACGAATGTTTTGGAATCCTATGTGAGGGAGAAACATTCAGACAACAACAGGATTGTTATGCAATCCCATGTGAGGCACAAACACCCTGATCACATCAGGAGTCTTCTGGAATCCTTTATTACGGTCAAATATTCAGACCACAGTAGTAGTGTTCTGGAATTTTTTAAGAGGGTCAAACATTCAGATCACAGCAAGAATGTTCTGGGAACCCATGTGAGGAACAAACATTCATACCACAGCAGCAGTGTTCTGGCATTCCATGTGAGGGATAAACACTCAGAACCCAACAGCAGTGTTCTGGAATCCTATCTGAGGGAAAAACATTCAGACCACAGCTGGGGTGTTCTGGAATCCTACTGAGGGACAATCATTCAGACCACAGCTGGGGTGTTCTGGAATCCTACGTGTGGGACAAACATTCAGACACTTGTAACATTGTTCTGCAATCCTATGTGAGGAAAATACATTCAGAGCACAGCAGCAATGTTCTGGAGTCCTATGTGCGGGACAAACATTCAGACCCTCGTAGCAGTGTTCTGGAATGCTATGTGAGGGACAGTCATTCAGACCACAGCTGGGGTGTTCTAGAATCCCATGTGTGGGACAAACATTCAGACCCTCGTAGTATTGTTCTGGAATCCTATGTGAGGAAAATACATTCATAAAACAGCAGGAGAGTTCTGGAGTCCTACGTGTGGGACAAACATTCAGACCCTTACAACAGTGTTCTGGAGTCGTACGTGTGGGACAAACATTCAGACCACAGCAGGAGTGTTCTGGAATCCTATGTGAGGGAGAAATACTCAGAACACAGCAACAGTCTTCTGCAATCACATGTGAGAGACAATCACTCAGACCACAACTTGGGTGTTCTGGAACACTAGATGAGGGAAAAACATTCAGAACCTCATAGCACTGTTCTGGAATCCTATGTGAGGAGAATAGATTCAGAATACAGCAGGAGTGTACTGGAGCCCTATATGAGGAACAAACATTCAGACGACAGCACGAGTGTTCTTGATTCCTATGTGAGGAACAGACATTCATACCACAGTAGCAGTGTTCTGGAATCCTATATGAGGTAAAAACACTCAGAACCCAGCAGCAGTGTTCTGGATTACTGTCTGAGGGACAAACATTCAGACCACAGCAGGAGTGTTCTTGAATCCTATGTGAAGAAGAATAACTGAGATCCTCTTAGCACTGTTCTGGAATCCTATTTGAGGGACAAACATTCAGACCCCAATAGCAGTGCTCTGGAATCTTATGTACGGGAGAAACACTCAGAACCCAGCAGCGGTGTTGTGGAATCCTTTGTGAGGGACAAACATTCCGACCATAGCTGGGGTGTTCTGGAATCCTACGTGTGGGACAAACATTCAGACTCTCATAGCATTGTTCTGGAATGTTATGTGAGGAAAATACATTCAGAAAACAGCAGGAATGTTCTGGAATGTTATGTGAGTAAAATACATTCAGAAAACAGCAGGACTGTTCTGGAGTACTATGTGCGGGACAAACATTCTGACACTCACGGCAGTGTTCTGCAATCCTATGTGTCAGACATACATTTAGACCCACGTAGCAGTGTTCTGGAATCGTACCTCAGGGACAAACACTCAGAAACCAACAGCAGTGTTCTGTATTCCTAAGTGACGGACAAACACTCACACCAAGGCAGGAGTGTCCTGCAATCCTATGAGTGGGAGAAGAATTAAGACCCTCGCCGTAGTGTTCTGGAATCCTATGTGAGGGACAAACATTTAGACACCAGTAGCAGTGTTCTGGAATCCTATTTGAGGGACAAACACTCAGACCACAGCACGAATGTTTTGGAATCCTATGTGAGGGAGAAACATTCATACCACAGCAGGATTTTTATGAAATCCCATGTGAGGCACAAACACCCTGATCACAACAGGAGTGTTCTGGAATCCTTTGTTATGGTCAAACATTCAGACCACAGTAGTAGTGTTCTGGAATCCTTTATGATGTTCAAATATTCAGATCACAGCAAGAATGTTCTGGAACCCTATTTAAGGAACAAATATTCAGACCACAGCAGCAGTGTTCTGGAATCCCAAGTGAGGGACAAACACTCAGAACCCAACAGCAGTGTTCTGGAATCCTATCTGAAGGAAAAACATTCAGAGCGGAGCAGGAGTGTTCTGGAATCCTATGTGACGTACAATCATTCAGACCCTCGTAGCAGTATTCTAGAATTCAATGTGAGGGAGAAACACTCAGAACCCAGCAGCATTTTTCTGGAATCCTATATGAGGGACAATCATTCAGACCACAGCTGGGATGTTCTGGAATCCCACATGTGGCACAAACATTCAGACACTCGTAACACTGTTCTGGAATCCTGTGTGAGGAAAATACATTCAGAGCACAGCAGGAGTGTTCTGGAGTCCTATGTGGGGGACAAACATTCAGACTTTCGTAGCAGTGTTCTGGAATCCTATGTGAGGGAAAATCATTTAGGACCATGCAACAGTGTTCTGGAATCTTACGTGAGGGACAAACACTCAGAACCTAAGAGCAGTATTCTGGAATCCTAAGTGAGGGACAAACATTCAAACCACAGGAGGAGTGTTCTGGAATACTAGGTAAGGGAGAATAATTGAGACCCTCGTAGCAGTGTTCTGAGTCCTATGTGAGGCACAAACATTCAGACCCCAGCAGCAGTGTTATGGAATCCCATGTGAGGGAGAAACACTCAAAACACAGCAGCAGTGTTCTGGTATCTTATGTGGGGGACAATCATTCAGACCACATCTGGGGTGTTCTGGAATCCTGGATGTGGGACAAACATTCAGACACTCGTAGCATCGTTCTGGAATTATATGTGAGGAAAATACATTCAGAAAACAGCAGGAGTGTTCTGGAGTCCTATGTGCGGGACAAACATTGAGACCCTCGTAGCAATCTTCTGGATTCCTTTCTGAGGGACAATCATTTAGACCCGTGTAGCAGTGTTCTGGAATGGTACATGAGGGACAAACACTCAGAATCCAACAGCAGTGTTCTGGAATCCTAAGTGAGGGACAGACATTCAGACCACAGCAGGAGTGTACTGGAATCTTATGTGAAGGAGAATAATTCAGATCTCCGTAGCAGTGTTCTGGAATCCTATGTGAGGGGAAAACATTCAGACTTCAGTAGCAGTGTTCTGGAATCCCATGTGAGGGAGAAGCACTCAGAACCCAGCAGAAATGTTCTGGAATCCTATGTGAGGGAAAATCATTCAGACCAGAGCTGGGATGTTCTAGAATCCCAGATGTGGGGCAAACATTCAGACCCTCTTAGCATTGTTCTGGAATCCTATGTGAGGAAAATACGTTCAGAAAACAACAAGAGTGTTCTGGAGTCCTATGTGTGGGACAAACATTCAGAACCTCCTAGCAGTGTTCTGGAGTCCTATGTGAGGGACAACCATTTAGACTCACGTAGCAGTGTTCTGGAATCTCATATGAGGGAGAAACACTCAGAAGCCAGCAGCAGTTTTCTGGAATCCTATGTGAGTTACAATCATTCAGACCACAGCTGGGTGTTCTGGAACACCACGTGAGTGACAAACATTCAGACCCTTGTAGCATTGTTCTGGAATCCTATGTGAGGAAAATACATTCAGAACACAGCAGGAGTGTACTGGAGTCCTATATGAGGGACAAACATTCAGACCACAGTAGCAGTGTTCTGGAATCCTATATGAGGGACAAACGCTCAGAACCCAGCAGCAGTGTTCTGAAATGCTGTCTGAAAGATAAACTTTCAGACCACAGCAGGAGAGTTCTGGAACGGACAAACTTTCAGACCCCAGTAGCAGTGTTCTGGAATCCTATGAGAAAAAGAACAATTGAGACCCTCTTAGCAGTGTTCTGGAATCCTAAGTGAGGGACAAACATTCAGACCACATCAGGAATATTCTGGAATCCTATGTGAGGGAGAATAATTCAGACCCTCGTAGCAGTGTTCTGGAATCTTATGTGACGGAAAAATTTTCAGACCCCAGTAGCAGTGTTCTGGAATCCCATGTGAGGGAGAAACACTGAGAATCCAGCAGCAGTGTTCTGGAAGCCCATGTGAGGGAGAAACACTGAGAACCCAGCAGCAGTGTTCCGGAATCCATTGTGAGGGACAAACATTGCTACCATAGCTGTGGTGTTCTGGAATCCTACGTGTGAGACAAACATTCAGACCCTCATAGCATTGTTTCGGAATCTTATGTGAGGAAAATACATTCAGAACACAGCAGGAATATTCTGGAGTCCTATGTGCGGGACAACCATTCAGACCCTCGTGGCCATGTTCTGGAATCCTATGTGAGGGACATACATTTAGACCCACGTAGCAGTGTTCTGGAATCATACCTCAGGGACAAACACTCAGAACCCAACAGCAGTGTTCCGGATTCCTAAGTGAGGGACAAACACTCACACCACAGCAAGAGTGTTCTGGAATCCTATGAATGGGAGAATAATTGAGACCCTCGTAGCAGTGTTCTGGAATCCTATGTGAGGGACAAACCTTCAGACACCAGTAGCAGTGTTCTGCAATCCTACGTGTGGGACAAACATTCAGACCAGTGCAGGAGTGTTCTAGAATCCTATGTGAGGGAGAAACACTCCAAAACCAGCAGCAGTGTTCTGGAATCCTATGTGAGGGACAAACATTCAGACCCCAGTAGCAGTGTTCTGCAATCCTACGTGTGGGACAAACATTCAGACTACATCAGGAGTGTTCTGGAATCCTACGTGAGGGAGAAACACTCAGAACCCAGCAGCAGTGTTCTGGAATCCTATGTGAGGGACAAACACTCAGACCCCAGTAGCAGTGTTCTGGAATCCTATTTGAGGGACAAACACTCAGACTACAGCACGAGTATTTTGGAGTCCTATGTGAGGGAGAAACTTTCAGACCACAGCAGGATTGTTATGCAATCCCATGTGAGTAGCAAACACCCTGATCACATCAGGAGTGCTCTGGAATACTTTGTTATGGCCAAACATTCAGACCATAGTAGTACTGTTCTGGAAACCTTCATGAGGGTTAAACATTCAGATCACAGCAAGAATGTTCTGGAATCCTATGTGAGGAATAAACATTCAGACCACATCAGCTGTGTTCTGGAATCCCTTGTGAGGGACAAACACAACCCAACAGCAGTGTTCTGGAATCCTATCTTAGGGACAAACATTCAGAGCAGAGCAGGAATGTTCTGGAATCAGATGTGAGTCACAGTCACTCAGACCCTTGTAACAGTGTTCTGGAATTCAACGTGAGGAGAAACACTCAGAACCCAGCAGCATTGTTCTGGAATCCTATGTGAGGAAAATACATTCAGAACACAGCAGGAGAGTTGTGGAGTCCTGTGTTTGGGACCAACATTCAGACCCTCGAAGCAGTGTTCCTCATTCCTATGTGAGGGACAAACATTCAGACCCCAGTAGCACTGCTCTGGAAACCTATGTGAGGGAGAATCACTCAGAAACCAGCAGCCGTGTTCTGGAGTCCTATGTTAGGGGCAATCATTCAGACCACCGCTGAGGTGTTCTGGAATCCTACATGTGGTACAAGCATTCAGACCCTCGTAGCAGTATTCTGGAATCCTATGTGATGAAAATATATTCAGAACACAGCAGGAATGTTCTGGAGTCCTTTGTGTGGGACAAACATTCAGACCCTCGTAACAGTGTTCTGGAATCCTATGTGAGGGACAAACATTGAGACCCACGTAGCAGTGTTCTGTAATTGTACGTGGGGGATAAACTCTCAGAACCCAACAGCAGTTCTCTGGAATCCTACGTGGGGGACAATCATTCAGACCACAGCTGGAGTGCTCTGGAATCCTAAGTGTGGGTAAAACATTCAGACAGTTGTAGCATTGTTCTGGATTCATTTGTGAGGAAAATAGTTTCACAAAACAGCAGGAGTGTTCTGGAGTCCTATGTTCTTGACAAACATTTAGACACTAGTAGCAGTGTTCGGGAATCCTATGTAAGGGACAAATATTTAGACCAACGAAGCAGTGTTTTGGAATCGCAGGTGAGGGACAAACATTCAGAAACCAACAGCAGTGTTCTGGAATCCCACGTGTGGGAAAAACATTCAGAACCTCTTCGCATTGTTTTGGGATCCTATGTGAGGAAAATACATTCAGAACACAGCAGGAGTGTTCTGAAGTCCTATGTGTGGGACAAACATTCAGGCTCTCATAGCAAGGTTCAGGAATCCTATGTGGTGGACAGAAATTTAGACCCATGTAGGAGTGTTCTGGAATCGTAACTGAGGGACAGACACTCAGAATCCAACAGCAGTGTTCTCTAATCTTAAGTGAGGGACAAACATTCACAACACAGCAAGAGTGTTCTGGAACCCTATGTGACGGAGAATAATTCAGACCCTCGTAGAAGTGTTCTGCAATCCTATGTGAGGGAGAAACACTCAGAACACAGCAGCAGTGTTCTGAAATCCTATGTGAGGGACAATCATTCAGACCACAGCTGGGCTGTTTTGGAATCCTGCGTGTGGACAAACATTCAGACTCTTGTAGCATTGTTCTGGAATCCTGTGGGAGGAAAATACTTTCAGAACACAGCAGGAGTGTTCTGGAGTCTTATGTGAGGGACAAAATTTAGACCCACGTAGCAGTGTTCTGGAATCGTACGACAGGGATAAACACTCAGAACCCAACAGTGCTGTTCTGGAATCCTAAGTGAGGGACAAACATTCAGAACACAGCAGGAGTGTTCTGGAATTCTATGTGAGGGACAATCATACAGACCACAGCTGGGGTGTTCTGGAATCCTACTTGGAGGACAAATTTTCAGACCTTCTTAGCATTGTAGTGGAATCCTATGTGAGGAAAATACATTCGGTACACCGCAGGAGTGTTCTGGAGTCCTATATACAGGACAAACATTCCGTCCCTGGTAACAGTGTTCCGGAGTCCTATGTGCGGGACAAACATTCAGTCCCTGGTAGCAGTGTTCTGGAATCCTCTCTGAGGGACAAACATTTAGACCCAAGTAGCAGTGTGCTGAAACCGTACATGAGGGACAAACACTCAGACCACAGCAGGAATGTTTTGGAATCCCATGTGAGGGAGAAACATTCAGGCCACAGCAGGATTGTTCTGGAATCCCATGTGAGACAAGAACACCCAGGCCACAGCAGGATTGTTCTGGAATCCCATGTGAGACACGAACACCCAGACCATAGCAGGAGTGTTCTGGAATCCTATGTGAGGGAGAATAATTCAAACCTTCGTAGCAGTGTTCAGGAATCCTATTTGAAGGAGAAACACTCAGACAACAGCAGGATTCTTCTGGAATCCTGTGAGGCAAAAACACACAGACCACAGCAGGAGTGTTCTGGAATCCTTTGGATGGGTCAACCATTCAGACCACAGCAGTAGTGTTCTAGAATCCTACGTGAGGGAGAAACATTCAGACCCTCATAGCAGTGTTCTGGAATCCTATGTAAAAGACAAACACTCAGAAACCAGGAGCAGTGTTCTGTAATCCTTTGTGAGGGAGAAACTTTCAGACCACAGAAGGAGTGTTCTGGAATCCTATGTGAGGGAGAAACATTCAGACCAAAGCAGCAGTGTTCTGGACTCCTATGTGAGGGACAAACATTTAGACCCACGTAGCAGTGTTCTGGAATCCTATGTGAGGGACAAACATTCAGAAACTCGTAGCAGTGTTGTGGAATCCTATGTGAGAGAAAAACACTCAGAACCCAGCAGCAGTGTTCTGGAATCCTATGTGATGGACAAATACTCAGAACCCAGAAGCTGTGTTCTGGAATCCTATCTGAGGCACAAACATTCAGACCAGAGCTGGAATGTTCTGGAGTCCTATGTGCGGGACAAACATTGAGACCCTCGTAGCACTGTTGTGGAATCCTATGTAAGGGAGAAACACTCAGAACCCAGCAGCAGTGTTCTGGAATCCTATGTGAGGGACAATCATTCAGACCACAACTGGGGTGTTCTGGAATCCTACTTGTGGGACAAGCATTCAGACCCTCGTAGCATTGTTCTGTAATCCTATGTTAGGAAATGACATTCAGAACACAGCAGGAGTGTTCTGGAGTCCTATGTGAGGGACAAAGATTCAGACCCTCGTAACAGTGTTCTGGAATTTTATGTGAGGTACAAACATTCAAATCCCCCTAGCAGTGTTCTGGAATTGTATGTGAGGGACAAACACTCAGAACCCAGCAGCAGTGTTCTGGAATCTTATCTGAGGGACAAACATTCAGACTAGGGGAGGAGTGCTCTGGAACCCTGTGTGAGGTACAATCATTCAGACCGCAACAGGACTGTTCTGGAATCATAGGTGAGGGGCAATCATTCAGACCACAGCTGGTGTGTTCTGGAATCCTACGCGTGGGACAGGCATTCAGACCCTCGTAGCATTGTTCTGGAATCCTATGTTAAGAAAATACAAAAGTAAGGCTGAAAGTTGTAAAACTCCTACACAAAAATATAAGGGAAAAATATGCAACGTTATGCCATTGAATTTGGCAGTGGGTTCTTAACTGCCAGCTGCCCCACATCCCTGGAGCATCCATCTGCTCACCGCTGCCTGGTGCTGGGTCCTTCCACACCTGTCGCACTACTTTGTGAGGGGCTCTGAGGGGCACCAGCCAGGACCCCACGCTGAGCACAGGGCACAGGCCAGGCGTTGTTGGGCTATTTGCTGGCAGGCTATCCCCATGCCCGCCTCAGACGCCAGGAGGAAGGGCGGCCTGATCCGTGTTTGCGGAAGGAGGAAGAAGTTCGTTTCCTGAGCCAGCAGGGACACAGAGGCGGATGCCATAAAAATATACGGTATATATTTTGAAACATGGCCATAATTTGAATAATTAGAATATCTAAAAACTCCAAAGATTATTATGCTGAAATGGCACCAAAAATTATCATTCCAGTGACTACAGGGAATTTTTAATAGTTGCTAGTTTTATAATAAAATTAAACTTTAATGAAATAACTGACTTTCAAACTTCAGCAAGAGGACAAATATTCAGCCAGAGATATCACTTCCCAGTTTCTGCTCCGGGTCTTCTCTGGTCTTCCACAGCCCCTCCTGCATCACCCAGGGCTAAAGGGCCACCTGGCCTGGCCTGAATCCCCTCGTCCCTCCGCTTCCCCACTCAGCTCCTGCAGGGCCCTCCTGGGGCAGGGGCGGCGAACTGTCCAGAGCTGGAGGCTCCCTCGACAAGGGCAGCACCGCTCCGCCCCTGCCCAGCCCCTGGCAAAGGACGTTCCTGGGCCTGGCCCACTGCCCGTCCCCCAACGCCTGCCCTGTGCCTGCAACGGCGACGCTGCCAACAAGAGGTGACAGAGGCTGAGGCGCAACCCCCCCAGAGCGCAGGGTTCCCACTCACCTAGGAGTGGGGACATGCCCCTCCTTGTAGGTTGTACTGTTAAGATTGTTTCCTTATTTATTTTACTTAAAACTGGTAGAATGTTACTATTATATGATGTAACCATGATTCTGTCAGTAAATTTGGGCATACGTTTATTCGTTTTTGTTAGATTAACTAGTTCTTTTGTTTCTGTTATTAAGGTGAAATTTAAATTCTGTCTGAAATCAGTAAGATACAGAGAGATTTTAATGAGAAGTGAGTATTTTTTTCTAAAGGGGAACTGATATCTCTGGCTGAATATGTGTCTTCTTGCTGAAGTTTGAAAGTCAGTTATTTTATTAAAGTTTAATTTTACTATAAAAATAACAACTATTAAAAATTCCCTGTCATCATTGGAAGGATGAATTTTGGTGCAGTGTTAGTATAACAATATTTCGAATTTTTAAATATTCTAATTATTCAAATTGTGGTCATGCTTTAAAAATCTATGCCATAGAAGTTATGTTATTTTAAAATACCATTCTTTATTATGGGAAGAAGCAGTAAATTCACCTTAACCGTAGCAGACTCTAGAGCTGGCTATAACACCCTTTAGAGGTTAAATTGTAATGAGGTAGACCATCAATGCAAAAAACAGTTTTTTTAGTTGTTCCGCTACCTGTACAAAACTTATTAGAAGAATGTTCAGAAATTAAAATCTGTGTTTGTTAAGACTTGTTTCTGCTGGGGGTTTTCGAATATAATAAAAGCTAAAAATAAAATTCTAAGCCCCGTATCAACTGAACATACTTCCTCTTGAGCAAGAAGACCCCAGAAAAAAACTTAAAAACTGAATTTCTGGCTATGACAGGAAGAGAGGTGTTATGTGCAGGAGATGCTCCAGGGAAGAAGAAAACACACACACACACAATACCTTTAAAGGTTAACAAACTCGATCCCACATAAATGGCAATGAAGATATAATAAGCAAATGATAGAATAAGCAAATTGATACAATAAGCAAATTGCAATGGGAAGGGGAGAAGGAAAAAAATGTGTGTATATATATATACATACATATATATGTATGTATATACACATATATGTATGTGTATATATGTATATATGTATATACACATATATATATGTGTGTGTATATATACATATATACATGTATATATGTGTGTATACATATATGTATACACACATATATGTATATACACACATATATATGTGTGTATATATATACATATATATATATATGAGGATAGACTATGGAGGATTCATCACCAGACCGAGAAGCAACAGCCTGGGCTCCAGAGTCAGCCACTCATCCATGCACACAATAACACAAAAAGGTCAATTTGCTTTTGCCGTTTTCTGTTGTTTTTCAATAACTAACGTATAGGAATAGATTGAAATAGAGATTTCTCTGGAACAGTGCTGGATGAATGCCTCAAGGGGCTCACAAAACCTATTCCGAGACTTGGTGACCATTATTTGTGTCCATGTTCAATTGAGTTCAAATATATTATTTAACTTTTTCTCTGTATTCGGTCCCAATTGATACTCAATTGTAGGAAAATACCCTTACAGATATACGAGGAATACATAATTGGTAGAGGTTACAGAAGCAGGGTAAGCAGAGGAGAATTAAAACACAATTAATAAAAACCACACCCACCAAGGCCAACGCCAATGCCAGTTGGACTGCTAATTCATGATGGGGTCCTGACAGTTAGATTCTAACTGTTTTACTTGTCCTTGCATGTCTTGGGCGAGGAGAGTAATATTGTGAGAACTGTCAGGGATACACATACAACATTCAGTATGCAGCAAGGCTCAAACCCTCCTTGGGCTGCGGTAAGCATACCTAATGCCATTTGATTTTGCAACACAACAGTACACAGCTGAGCAAATTCCTCTGATAACAACATACGTCCAGTGCTACTATCATTAAGAGCTTTTTCTACATGTAAGCTTAATATTTAAATTTTTTGCTGAAGCAGAATTGTACCAGTGGCAGAGGAGGACACTATTATAGGGTACACCACCATTAGGGATTCTGGCGCATTTGTAACCAGTGATGTTTGGAAGCATCTAGATTTAAGAAAGAGATTGTGTTTCATTGGGGGCAGTGCTGTTGATTTGGAGTATGTGTTGACAATTGTCTGGTGGGAGAAACCCAGAGTAACATTAAAAGAGCCATTTAAGGCCTCCAGACAAAGGGGGGTGCGGTGCCATATGGAATTCAGCTACCAGTATGATAGGTTCCCTGTATATGTCTTTCCAGGTATATTGGGTAGGATACAAAGGCCTTTGATGCATTGCAAAAGTGGATTTCTCCTTTTGTCAGACTTGGGCAAAAATAGACTGTTTGATTTGGTTAAAAGAAGTCCAGGTGGGATTACAGGTGCTATTCTCCTGACCCCCTTGGTAGTGATGTAACCACTTGGAAATTTTGGCAGAGACAATTTTTTAAGGGAGCGCATTCCCTGCAGCCTGTGGCAATTCGATGAATAGGCAGCACTGACTGCAGTTGACTTCTTTTGCAACGGTGGCTACCCAGTTGCTAAATTCATTCTTGGCCTCAGACACAAAGAAGTAGGTGCTGACCATCATTCGATAGCCTATTCCTTGTAATAACAAAAACAGAGGGGAACATAACATTGTTTTTAAAATTTTACTACTCCCCTCATTTTCTGCCCCCATACTGTGGACCCAGGATTTAAGCTGCCCACTTTGGTGGACCCAAATCCTCCAGTTCTATATGTTGTTCCAATTGGGGCAGAAATTTCCTCGAGGGTTAATTGGTGACAGGGTACTATCAGTAGCTGAGCAATCTGCATCTGTGGCTTTATGGCAAAAGAATTTTCGGTGGTATTGTGTTAAAAGATTTTTAACTCTCACCGGTAACCACTATCAATTACACCATCATACACTATAATGCCTCTCATTCCAAAGCTTGGACGTGTTGTAATCCATTCATCCACATTTGAGTTTGCAGTTATGGTGGAAATTTTGGCCTGTTGACCTGCCTGCTGATTAATTAGTCTGCCAAGAGAAAGCAGAGATGCATGAGCATCAACATAACAGTGTTAATGGTAGGGTGCACAGGGATTCAGATATCTTCCCTGTATTGTTTCCCCAAACCTCTTTATTCCCAATTAACACTTTGTCTCATTGCCATTGAGGCATCTAGGTAGTAAGACCATTTGCTACTGACCAAGAGTTGGTATACAAGTGTTAAATCCCTCTGGCCTTCTTCTGAATAGCTGGGAAGATGGCTACTAGCTCAGCCAGCTGGCTGCTCCCACCCCTTCCTTCATCAGAAATGCTTATGTTTTTAACAGGATTATATGCCACGGCCTCCCCGCATCGGGTCCCACCAATGTATTTGGCAGATCCATCAGTAAACCAAGCATGTTTCTGATGCTTTGGATGAGGCAGGTCTCTTTCCCTGCCTGCAGGACTTGTTCGGTGGCTTCCTGAGTTGGCAAATTTTTTAAAAACGATACCCCCTTTGGTCCTGGCTTTGCCCTATCTTGTATATACCATTCCATTTTGTGATGCTACTTTCTTGAGCATGCCCTATTCGATGGGTTTTGGTGGACCTCATGACCCAAGTCATAATAGGAATTTCAGGCCTTATGAAGACATCATGGTTGAAGCAGAGAGTCTCCATTTCCAGCAAAGCCCGATAGCAAGCTAACAGTCGCTTCTCAAAAGGATTATAAGCTTTGCCAGCCTCTGGCAGCTTCCGGGTTTGAAACCTCAAGAGTCCCCTCTTCCCATCTTGTTTCTGGCAAAGGCTCCAATTAGCATGTTAATCCAGGACAGTTGTTTGCAATTCTACTGGCCCATCCCATATGGGCCATCCAGGGCCAGATGCACTGCTTGCTTAACTTGCTCAAAAGCTGTGTTCTCTTTCCACCTCCAGTGAAAGTCATTATATTTTCTAGTGACTGCATACAGAGGTTGTAAGATGTTACCCAAATCGGAAGGATGTCTCCAGAATTCAAACAAGCCAATAAATTTCTGGGCCTCCTTTTTAGTGGAAGGGGTTGCAAATTCTAGTATTTTAACCATAGCCTTTGGTAAAATGGACCTTTTCCTTGCGTTCCATGGGATGCAAAGCAATTTTACAGTTTGTGCAGGTTCTTGAAATTTGTAAAGGCTAATTTCCCATTCTTCAGATAGGAACTGGGTTTTTACCCACTCCAAGCCCCAGCTGACTCGTTCTTCAGTTTTACCCTGACCGCACCACTTGCAAAGCTGTTTTTTTTTCAGCAATAATCTGTTAGCTTTGAGCCTGATCAGTCAAGACATAGGCCTGAAATTGAGCCAGGGCCAGTCTGGAAGTCAGAGTAGTGTTTTCTTTTTCCAGCTTACATTTATCTTGTAGCAACTGATTTCTATCTCAACACATTAACTTATAAGCAGTAAGCAAGCACCATCTATGCTGGGAGATCCCCTTGGCATCTCCTTTGCTAACTGAAATCCCCTGCAGCACTTCATGCACAGTCAAAGGTTCAAATTCCACTAATTTAGATACCCAATTTTCACTAAGGTCAGTTCCCCCGGACCATTCAATTGCCAAGAGGGAGAACTGCAGGACTTTCTATCCTGAAATGTGGGAAGTCCCTGAGCTTCCAGCCGCGATCTTGAAGCTGAAAAGTGAATCCTCCATAGTCTGGTGGGTGTAGTGGCCAACTCTGGAGCCTAGACTGTTGCTTCCCCATCAGGCCATGAATGCTCTATAGTCTGGTGAGTACATATACATAGATATAGATATAGATAGATACATACATACATAGATATAGATAGATAGATATAGATATAGATATAGATATGTATATCTGCAATGCCATTTACATGGGATAAAAAGTTGTTTAACCTTAAAGGTATTGTGTGTGTGTCTTTTCTTCTTCCGTCACGCATCTCCCACACAGAACAGGAGGAGACAGACAGGCCTTGTTACACCCCTGTTTGCTGTTGTACCTCTGTTTGCTCTTTAGGCACAACAAATCATCAGCACTAACGTTAAAATAGAGATCATAAGACTGACAAAACTGACTCTGCGGCAATATAATACCAAATTATTGTCATGATTTAAGGCAGTGCAAGGCAAGTGTTAAGCCATGCCTGCAGGTCAGCAATCTTGCTACATAGCATCCCTATCTCCACTTAAGAGTTAAAACTTTTATTTCTGCTGACTCCAAGTTTTAGATAGAACATTACCCCTTTAACAGTTAACCAAGAGGGAGGAGCCAAGATGGCCGAATAGGAACAGCTCCCGTCTACAGCTCCCAGCGTGAGCGACGCAGAAGACGGGTGATTTCTGCATTTCCATCTGAGGTACCGGGTTCATCTCACTAGGGAGTGCCAGACAGTGGGCGCAGGTCAGTGGGAGCGCACCGTGCACGAGCCGAAGCAGGGCGAGGCATTGCCTCACTCGGGAATTTCAAGGGGTCAGGGAGTTCCCTTTCCTAATCAAAGAAAGGGGTGACGGACGGCACCTGGAAAACCGCGAAAATCGGGTCACTCCCAGCCAAATACTGTGCTTTTCCAACGGGCTTAAAAAACGGCGCACCACGAGATTATATCCCCCACCTGGCTCGGAGGGTCCTACCCCACGGAATCTCGCTGATTGCTAGCACAGCAGTCTGAGATCAAACTGCAAGGCTGCAGCGAGGCTGGGGGAGGAGCGCCCACCATTGCCCAGGCTTGCTTAGGTAAACAAAGCAGCCGGGAAGCTTGAACTGGGTGGAGCCCACCACAGCTTAAAGAGGCCTGCCTGCTTCTGTAGGCTCCACCTCTGGGGGCAAGGCACAGACAAACAAAAAAACTGCAGTAACCTCTGCAGACTTAAATGTCCCTGTGTGACAGATTTGAAGAGAGCAGTGGTTCTCTCAGTATGCAGCTGGAGATCTGAGAACGGACAGACTGCCTCAAGTGGGTCCCTGACCCCTGACCCCTGAGCAGTCTAACTGGGAGGCACCCTCCAAAAGGGGCACACTGACACCTCACACTGCAGGATACTCCAACAGACCTGCAGCTGAGGGTCCTGTCTGTTAGAAGGAAAACTAACAAACAGAAAGGACATCCACACCAAAAACCCATCTGTACATCACCATCATCAAAGACCAAAAGTTGATAAAACCACAAAGATGGGAAAAAACAGAACAGAAAAACTGGAAACTCTAAAAATCAGAGCATCTCTCCTCCTCCAAAAGAATGCAGCTCCTCAACAGCAATGGAACAAAGCTGGACGGAGAATGACTTTGACGAGCTGAGAGAAGAAAGCTTCAGACGACCAAATTACTCTGAGCTACGGGACGACATTCAAAGCAAAGGCAAAGAAGTTGAAAACTTTGAAAAAAATTTAGAAGAATGTATAACTAGAATAACCAATACAGAGAAGTGCTTAAAGGAGCTGATGGAGCTGAAAACCAAGGCTCGAGAACTACGAGAAGAATGCAGAAGCCTCAGGAGCTGATGTGATCAACTGGAAGAAAGGGTATCAGCAATGGAAGATGAAATGAATGAAGTGAAGCGAGAAGGAAAGTTTAGAGAAAAAAGAATAAAAAGAAATGAGCAAAGACTCCAAGAAATATGGGACTATGTGAAAAGACCAAATCTACATCTGATTGGTGTACCTGAAAGTGATGGGGAGAATGGAACCAAGTTGGAAAACACTCTACAGGATATTATCCAGGAGAATTTCCCCAATCTAGCAAGGCAGGCCAACGTTCAGATTCAGGAAATACAGAGAACACCACAAAGATACTCCTCGAGAAGAGCAACTCCAAGACACATAATAGTCAGATTCACCAAAGTTGAAATGAACGAAAAAATGTTAAGGGCAGCCTGAGAGAAAGGTCGGATTACCCTCAAAGGGAAGACCATCAGACTAACAGCGGATCTCTCGGCAGAAACCCTACAAGCCAGAAGAGAGTGGGGGCCAATATTCAACATTCTTAAAGAAAAGAATTTTCAACCCAGAATTTCAAACCCAGCCAAACTAAACTTCATAAGTGAAGGACAAATAAAATACTTTACAGACAAGCAAATGCTGAGAGATTTTGTCACCACCAGGCCTGCCCTAAAATTGCTCCTGAAGGAAGCGTTAAACATGGAAAGGAACAACCGGTACGAGCCGCTGCAAAATCATGCCAAAATGTAAAGACCATCGAGACTAGAAAGAAACTACATCAACTAACGAGCAAAATAACCAGCTAACATCATAATGACAGGATAAAATTCACACATAACACTATAAACTTTAAATGTAAATGGACTAAATGCTCCAATTAAAAGACACAGACTGGCAAATTGGATAAAGAGTCAAGACCCACCAGTGTGCTGTATTCAGGAAACCCATCTCATGGGCAGAGACACACATAGGCTCAAAATAAAAGGATGGAGGAAGATCTACCAAGCAAATAGAAAACAAAAACAGGCAGGGGTTGCAATCCTAGTCTCTGATGAAACAGACTTTAAACCAACAAAGATCAAAAGAGACAAAGAAGGCCATTACTTAATGGTAAAGGGATCAATTCAACAAGAAGAACTAACTATCCGAAATATATATGCACCCAATACAGGAGCACCAAGATTCATAAAGCAAGTCCTGAGTGACCTACAAAGAGACTTAGACTCCCACACATTAATAATGGGAGACTTTAACACCCCACTGTCAAAATTAGTCAGATCAACGAGACAGAAAGTCAACAAGGATATCCAGGAATTGAACTCAGCTCTGCACCAAGTGGACCTAATAGACATCTACAGAACTCTCCACCCCAAATCAACAGAATATACATTTTTTTCAGCACCACACCACACCTATTCCAAAATTGACCACATAGTTGGAAGTAAAGCTCTCCTCAGCAAATGTAAAAGAACGGAAATTATAACAAACTTTCTCTCAGACCACAGTGCAATCAAACTAGAACTCAGGATTAAGAATCTCACTCAAAACTGCTCAACTACATGGAAACTGAACAACCTGCTGTTGAATGACTACTGGGTACATAACGAAATGAAGGCAGAAATAAAGATGTTCTTTGAAACCAATGAGAACAAAGACACAACATACCAGAATCTCTGGGACGCATTCAAAGCAGTGTGTAGAGGGAAATTTACAGCACTGAATGCCCACAACAGAAAGCAGAAAAGATCCAAAATTGACACCCTAACATCACAATTAAAAGAATTAGAAAAGCAAGAGCAAACACATTCAAAAGCTAGCAGAAGGCAAGAAATAATTAAAATCAGAGCAGAACTGGAGGAAATAGAGACACAAAAAAACCCTTCAAAAAATTAATGAATCCAGGAACTGGCTTTTTGAAAGGATCAACAAAATTGATAGACCGCTAGCAAGACTAATAAAGAAAAAAAGAAAGAAGAATCAAATAGACGCAATAAAAAATGATAAAGGGGATATCACCACCGATCCCACAGAAATACAAACTACCATAAAGGAATACTACAAACACTTCTACACAAATAAACTAGAAAATCTAGAAGAAATGGATAAATTCCTTCACACATACACTCTCCCAAGACTAAACCAGGAAGAAGTTGAATCTCCGAATAGACCAATAACAGGATCTGAAATTGTAGCGATAATCAATAGCTTACCAACTAAAAAGAGTCCAGGACCAGATGGATTCACAGCCGAATTCTACTAGAGGTACAAGGAGGAACTGGTACCATTCATTCTGAAACTATTCCAATCAATAGAAAAAGAAGGAATCCTCCCTAACTCATTTTATGAGGCCAGCATCATTCTGATACCAAAGCCGGGCAGAGACGCAACCAAAAAAGAGAATTTGAGACCAATATCCTTGATGAACATTGATGCAAAAATCCTCAATAAAATACTGGCAAACCAAATCCAGCAGCACATTAAAAAGCTTATCCACCATGATCAAGTGAGCTTCATCCCTGGGATGCAAGGCTGTTTCAATATATGCAAATCAATAAATGTAATCCAGCATATAAACAGAGCCAAAGATAAAAACCACATGATTATCTCAATAGATGCAGAAAAGGCCTTTGACAAAATTCAACAACCTTTCATGCTAAAAACTCTCAATAAATTAGGTATTGATGCGACATATTCCAAAATAATAAGAGCTATCTTTGACAAACCCACAGCCAATATCATACTGAATGGGCAAAAACTGGAAGCATTCCCTTTGAAAACTGGCACAAGACAGGGATGCCCTCTCTCACCACTCCTATTCAACATAGTGTAGGAAGCTCTGGCCAGGGCAATTAGGCAGGAGAAGGAAATAAAGGGTATTCAATTAGGAAAAGAGGAAGTCAAATTGTCCCTGTTTGCAGACGACATGATTGTATATCTAGAAAACGCCATTGTCTCAGCCCAAAATCTCCTTAAGCTGATAAGCAACTTCAGCAAAGTCTCAGCATACAAAATCAATGTGCAAAAATCACAAGCATTCCTACACACCAATAACAGATAGAGAGCCAAATCATGAGTGAACTCCCATTCACAATTGCTTCAAAGAGAATAAAATACCTAGGAATCCAACTTACAAGGGATGTGAAGGACCTCTTCAAGGAGAACTACAAACCACTGCTCAAGGAAGTAAAAGAGGATACAAACAAATGGAAGAACATTCCATGCTCATGGGTGGGAAGAATCAATATCATGAAAATGGCCATACTGCTCAAGGAAATTTACAGATTCAATGCCATCCCCATCAAGCTGCCAATGACTTTCTTCACAGAATTGGAAAAATCTACTTTAAAGTTCATATGGAACCAAAAAAGAGCCCGCATTGCCAAGTCAATCCTAAGTCAAAAGAACAAAGCTGGAGGCATCACACTACCTGACTTCAAACTATACTACAAGGCCACAGTAACCAAAACAGCATGGTACTGGTACCAAAACAGAGATATAGATCAATGGAACAGAACAGAGCCCTCAGAAATAATGCCGCATATCTACAACTATCTGATTTTTGACAAGCCTGAGAAAAACAAGCAATGGGGAAAGGATTCCCTATTTAATAAATGGTGCTGGGAAAACTGGCTAGCCATATGTAGAAAGCTGAAACTGGATCCCTTCCTTACACCTCATACAAAAATCAATTCCAGATGGATTAAAGACTTAAACGTTTCACCTAAAACCATAAAAACCCTAGAAGAAAACCTAGGCATTACCATTCAGGACATAGGCATGGGCAAGGACTTCATGTCTAAAACACCAAAAGCAATAGCAACAAAAGACAAAATTGACAAATGGGATCTAATTAAACTAAAGAGCTTCTGCACAGCAAAAGAAACTACCATCAGAGTGAACAGGCAACCTACAAAATGGGAGAAAATTTTCACAACCTACTCATCTGACAAAGGGCTAATATCCAGAATCTACAATGAACCCAAATAAATTTACAAGAAAAAAACAAACAACTCCATCAAAAAGTGGGCGAAGGACATGAACAGAAACTTCTCAAAGGAAGACATTTATGAAGCCAAAAAACACATGAAAAAATGCTCACCATCACTGGCCATCAGAGAAATGCAAATCAAAACCACACTGAGATACCATCTCACACCAGTTAGAATGGCAATCATTAAAAATTCAGGAAACAACAGGTGCTGGAGAGGATGTGGAGAAATAGGAACACTTTTACACTGTTGGTGGGACTGTCAACTAGTTCAACCATTGTGGAAGTCAGTGTGGTGATTCCTCAGGGATCTAGAACTAGAAATACCATTTGACCCAGCCATCCCATTACTGGGTATATACCCAAAGGACTATAAATCATGCTGCTATAAAGACACATGCACACGTATGTTTATTGTGGCATTATTCACAATAGCAAAGACTTGGAACCAACCCAAATGTCCAACAATGACAGACTTGATTAAGAAAATGTGGCACATATACACCATGGAATACTATGCAGCCATAAAAAATGATGAGTTCATGTCCTTTGTAGGGACATGGATGAAATTGGAAACCATCATTCTCAGTAAACTATCGCAAGAACGAAAAACCAAACACCGCATATTCTCACTCATAGGTGGGAATTGAAAAATGAGATCACATGGACACAGAAGGGGAACATCACACTCTGGGAACTGTTGTGGGGTGGGGAGAGGGGGGAGGGATAGCATTGGGAGATATACCTAATGCTAGATGACGAGTTAGTGGGTGCAGCACACCAGCATGGCACATGTATACGTACGTAACTAACCTGCACAATGTGCACAAGTACCCTAAAACTTAAAGTATAATAATATAAATAAATAAATAAATAAAACAAAACAAACAAACAAACAAAAAAAAACAGTTAACCAAGAAGTGACTTAGGGTAGACCTCAGTTGATAGAGGTCTATTTGGCCAAGGCTGATTCCATGCCCAGGAAAATATACAAGTCAAGAAAAAGACCAGTGCTTTTTTCAAAGGGGGTTTTGGGAGTTTCAGTATTTGAAAGGAAATAAGAAAGGAGGCATAAAAAAGATGGGGGGATGGTATGTAGTGAGACAAATGCTTACATTTTCTGATGCTCTGATTAGCCTCACTAAATCTACATTTCACATATGAAAAGAGAGAGTAGAGAAAAAAAGGCATTTGTGCAATAATCTCTGAGGCAGATGGAGAGAAGTTTCCTTGTCTTGTCTTTGTTCTGTGAAGATAAGCTGGTAATTAACGTTGTCAGGTGAGATTCAAGAGGGATTGGTTTTAGGGCTAGTTTATTGAGGGGATATGTATCCTGAAAGATTTAGGGGCTCAGAAAGAATCTTCTTGTGAGTAATTTATGAGAGAGATTATCCGAAGTAATATGAGGCCTTCTGTCATTTTAGGAACCTGCATTATGGATGAGGCTATGACACAGGGTTGTACAATTACAGCTAACTGTTTAGAAAAAAAGAAAAACCGTACTGTGTTACTCAGTCCCAAAGCTTAACCTTCCCTTTGACATACTGAGTTTGGTTGTCCCAAAATTCTATTTTCTTTTACAACACAATTGCAAATTTAAGAACCTCTGAGTCTACCTATAACCTGTAAGCCACTGTTTCAAGATATTCCACTTTTTTGGGTCAAGCAAATGTATACCTTCTATGTATTGATTTATGTATTCCCCTATAATTTCTCCCTCTCTAAAATGTAAAATCAACTGTAATTCAACTGCTTTGCTTGCAGTTTCTCAGGACTCTTTAAACCTGTGATTCACTGGGCCACAGTCATTCATATAAGCTCAAAATAAACCTCTTTAAAATACCTTAAAGAGTTTGATTTTTCTTCTAAAATTTTGTAATGTAAATTATAGGTAAATCATGGTAGTTGGCATTTTCCCACGCGTCAGTAAGTTGTCTCACAGTGACCAAATGTAACTTGCACAAAATAATTGGATATTATCTTCAAAATAATAGCAATCTCACTTCAGAAATTCTTTATCCAACGTAGATTTAATACCTAAGAGATAATCTATAACATAAAGATTCATTAATTATGTCATCTTCTCCACCATTATCCATGATGATCACATACTTTGGAACTTATTCAATGGAGAATAGCCTAAGGTGAAGTCATAATAATTATCACATTGATATGCATTATCGGTTTTCTTCTTTTTCTTTTTTTTTTTCTTCTTTTTGAGATGGAGTCTTGCTCTTGTTGCCCAGGATGGAATGCAACGATGCCATCTCAGCTCACTGCTACCTCCGCCTCTGGGGTTCAAGTGATTCTTCTGCCTCGGCCTCTCAAGTAGCTGGGATTGCAGGTGCACACCACCATACCTGACTAATTTTTATATCTTTTGTAGAGATGTGGTTTTGCCATGTTGGCCAGGCTGGTCTCGAATGCATTATATGTCTTCCGAGAGTGGTCAGGGGATTCACTCTAGCTTAATTGTCACTTCTCACCGTGAGTGCAGAGGTTTGTATTCAGATTTTTACAGTTTGAATGTATTTATTAGGACCTGATTACACTCTTTTTCACTCTGACCAAACTATATGAATTCTATAAATTTTAATTCTATATCACTTCTCCAGGTACATATCATATTTTCCAAGACCCATGATTATTTTCATGGTGGATCTAGAAGATTCAGCAAATAATCATATAGAATATACTTCAGTTCAAGATTCTGAAAAAAAGTAATAATTTTCTATTATGATATCTGCATACTTGCATGCAATAGTTATATGCAATACTTTAAATGCAAACACACTAAATTTTATCTATTATTTATCTGAAGTTCAAATTTTACTGTGTCTTTTGTTATCTCTCAACTCCAATCCATGGGAACCTTGGTGCTCTTCTGTCCAAGTTTAGATCCAACAACCTCCAGAGACTCATTGGAGAAAGACACCAGTTTTTGAGCCAACTACTACAATTCTTATAATGTGGATACCATTGTGTCTTAAACTCAATTGTTTTCTTACTATTCCTGTGTCCAAAATGACAGCAAAACACAAACAATATGACTGTGTTGATATGTGTTGATGGCACCTATCAATTATTTGGTTCTGGCACTGAAGATAAATATGTGTATTTATGAGATTAATATTTTAGCTCAGGAATAACAACCATTTAATAAAATATATAATTTTCCTTTTGTAAACTCAAATTTAGATTAAATTGTTTTTTTCAAGATGATGGATTAGAGACTTTTAGCATGCTTCAGCCACATGGACATAGCACAATAGTGCATAAATGTCAACTCTCTGAGCTTTAATTTAAGAAGAAGAAGAATGGGAATTCACCAGGATCATGAAGGACACACCAGATATCGGGAAGGAAAATGCAGGCAAACTGCCCCCATGATGGCATCCAGCTAATAAAAGTGAGTGAAGTACCAATAAGCAAAATATATTCTAAATATATATGCAATATATATCTATTCTAAATATATATGCAGCCAACATTGGAGCACATTGATTCTTAAAACAACTACGTTTAGACCTATGAGGAGATTTAAATAGCCACACAATAATAATAAGGGACTTCAACACTCCAATGACAGTGTTAGACAGATCATTGAGGCAGAAAACTAATAAAGAAATTCTGCATTTAAATTTAATGCTTGACCAATTGGAATTACAATACACTTCACTCATCAACCACAGAACATACACTGGAGTATGATCTGTGTGCAGATGAGTATACTGCTCAAAGCAATTTACAGATTCAATACTTTTCCTACCAAACTACTAATGTTATTTTTCACAAAATGGAAAACATTCAAAATTTATACGGAACCTAAAAGGAGTCTGAATAGCCAAGCCAAAGCAATACTAAGGCTAGAGACATAGGCTAGAGACATCATATTACATGACTTCAAACTATTCTAGAAGCCTATAGTAATCAAAACAACATGGTACTGGTAGAAAAACAGACACATAGACCAACGGAGATGAGTTAAAGAGTTAAATGTAAAATCTCAAGCTATAAAACGCCTAGAAAAAACCTAGGAAATACTTTTCTTGATAATGGCCTTGGCAAATAATTTATGGCTAAGTCCTCAAAAGCAATTGTAAGTAAAACAGAAATTGAAAAGTGGGATTTAATTAAACTGAAAAACTTTTGCACAACAAGAGAAACTATCGAGGTAGTAAAGAGATAGCCCACAGAATGAAAGAAAATATTCACAAACTAGGCATCTAACAGAGGTCTATTATTCAGAACCTATAAGGAACTTAAACAAATCAACAAGCAAGCAGCAAGTAACTCCATTAAAAAGTGGGCAAAAGGAAATGAAAAGACACTTCTCAAAGGAAGCCATACATACAAGCACCCAACAAACATATGTAAAAGTGCTCATCATCATTATTTATTAGAGAAATGCAAATCAAAAGCGAAATGAAATACCATTTCACACCAGTCAGAATGGCTTTTGTTGAAAAGTCAAAAGGAAAACACATATTGGTGAGGATTTAGATAATAGAGAACACTTATACACTTTCTGATAGAATGTAAATCAGTTCAGCCACTGTGGAAAGCGGGTTGGGGATTTCTTAATGAACTGAGATTTGAACTACCATTCAACCCAGTAATCCCGTTACTGGGTATATACCCAAAAGAAAATAAATATCCTACCAAAAAGACATATGTAGCCATATTTTTATCACAGCAGTGTTCACAATAACAAAGACATAGACTTAACCCAGGCGTCCATCAGTGGTGGTCTGGATAAAGACTCATGGAATACCATACAGCCATAAAAAAACTCAAAATTCTGCCATTTGAAGCAACATGGATGCATTGCTTCCAGCAAACTATTGCAAAAGCAAAAAACAAAATACCGCATGTTCTCACTCATAAGTGGGAGCTAAATGCTGGGTACACACGGTCATAATACAGAGAGGCTGGAGGGGCCTGGAGCGGTGGCTCAAACCAGTAATCCCAACACTTTGAGAGGCCAAGGTGGGCGGATCACCCGAGGTCAGGAGTTTGAGACCAGCCTGGCCAACATGGTGAAACCCCGTCTCTACTGAAAACACAAAAATTAACCAGGCATGGTGGCAGGCCCCTGTAATCCCAGCTACTCGGGAGTCTGAGGCAGAAAATCACTTGAGCCCGGGGGGCAGAGGTTGTAGTGAGCCAAGATCGCGCCACATCACTCCATCCTGGGCGACGGAGCAAAATTCTGTCTCAAAAACAAACAAACAAAACAAAGAAAACAAAGAGGGAGGAGGGAGGGAATACAGATTGATAAAAACTACTGATTGGTTAGTGTACTCTCTAACTTGGTAATGAATTCAATCATTTAATTCATAATTCAGTCATTCAATTCATAATTCAGTTCCCCCTGAGAAAAAAAAAATCACCTGTCATTGAAATCTCTCTGTATCTTACTTATTTCAGATAGAAGTTAAATTTCACCTTAATAATAGAAAGAAAAGAACTAGTTAAACTGACAAAAACTAATAAACGTTTTCACAAATTTACTGACAGAGTCATGGGTACATCATATAAAAGTAACATTCCAGCAGTTTTAAGTAAAATAAATAAGGAAACAATCTTGACTCTACTGCCTACCTGGAGGGGCGTGCCCTCGCTCCCAGGTAAGTGGGAACTCTGCACTCTGGGGGGGTTGCGCCACGGCTTCTGGCACCTCTTGTTGGCAGCGTCGCTGCTGCGGGGACAGGGCAGGCCTTCGGGGTGCGGTGCAGCGGGCCAGGCCCAGGGGCGTCCTTTGCTAGGGGCTGGGCAAGTGCGGAGAGGGGCGGAGTGGTGCTGCCCTGGTCGAGGGAGCCTCCCGCTGTAGACGGTTCGCCGCCTCTACCCCAGGAGGGTGCTGCAGGAGCTGGATGGGGAAGCAGAGGGACGAGGGGACGAAGGCCAGGACAGGTGGCCTCTTAGCCCTGGGTGATGCAGGAGGGGCTGTGGGAGACCAGAGAAGACCCGGGGCAGAAACTGGGAACTGATATCTGTGGCTGAATATTTGTCCTCTTGCTGAAGTTTGAAAGTCAGTTATTTCATTAAAGTTTAATTTTATTATAAAAATAACAACTATTAAAAATTCCCTGTAGTCACTGGAATGATAAATTTTGGTGCCGTTTCAGTTTAACAATCTGGAGTTTTTAGATATTCTAATTATTCAAATTGCGGCCATGTTTCAAAATATGTGCCATATATTTTTATGGCATCCTCCCCTGTGTCCCTGTGTCCCACATCCACCTCTGTGTCCCTGCTGCCTCAGGAAATGAGCTTCTTCCTCCTTCCGCAGACAGGGATCAGGCCATCCTCACTCCGGTGCCTCAGGCGGGCTTGGGGACAGCCTGCCCGTGAATAGCCTGAGAACGTCTGGCCTGTGCCTTGTGCTCAGCGTGGGGTCCTGGCTGGTGCCCCTCAGAGCCCTGAACAAAGCAGCGCGACAGGTGTGGAAGGACCCAGCACCCGGCAGCTGTGAGCGGATGGATGCTCCAGGGATGTGGGGCAGCTGGCAGTCAAGAACCCGTTGCAAAATTCAACGGCATAATGTTGGGTTTATCCCTTATACTTTTGTGTAGGAGTTTTACAGCTTTCAGCCTTACATTTGGGTCTTTAATCCATTTTGAGTTTTTAAAAATATATTGTATGAACTACAATTCTGACTTGTATATTTTACATGTTGATAGCAAGTCTTCATGCCGTTTTTGTTAAAGGGTGCTATTCCCTCTCCATAGTTTGGCCTTTGCACCCTTGCTGAAGATAATTTTGACCATATATACAAGGCTTTTGTGGAAAGGGGGGTCTCTATTTTTTACTATGTCTACATGTCTTGATTTAATACATTTCTTTTCAGATTTTCTCCTTTTTATTTTTGGAGACAGGTTATCTGTCATCCAGGCTGGGGTGCGCTGGTGCCACCATCTCTCACTGCAGCCTTGCTCTCCCAGGCTTAAACTATCCTCTCACCTCAGCTTCTGGAATAGCTGAGACTACAGGTGCATGTCACATTGCCAGGTTAATTTTATTTTATTTTATTTTTTGTAGCGATGGGTGTTCTCAATATGATGCCCGGTGTGGTTTGAATTGCTGAGTTCAAGCAATCCTCCTACCTCAGCCTCACAAGGCGCTGAGGTTACATGCGTAAGCCATAGAACCTGGCCTAAAAATACCACATTTGAAAAGAGTTCAACAGCACTGCAATTAGTTTTTGATTTAAAAATTGCGAGGGCTCCACACTTGACATTCTTTTGCAAGTTTAATTGGCTATTTTCAGTCTTGAGATTCCACATGTTTTAGAATTTTTTATTTCTGCAAGTATATATTTTTATGATTTATATAGCTATTGCATTTAACCTGTTATTGATTGCATTAGTATAGACTTAAGAATATTGTTTTCTAATTTATGAATATGGGATATACTTTCAATTGTCTAATCTATAAATATAGAATATCTTCCCAATTGTTTGTGACTTTTCTTCAGCAACATCTTGTAATTTCTAGTATACTAGTCTTACATCTCCTTGCTTGTTTATTCCAAAGTATATTCTTCTTAATGCTATTTTCAATGGAATTTTTAAAACTTAGATTGTACATTGTAGTGAAGGGAAACACACTTAATTTTGTATTCTGCAATTTTGCTAAATGCAACTATTAGTTCTAACAGGTATTGTTTTCAGCATATAGGATTTTTTGTATATAACATCATATCATAAGTAACAGGTAATTTTACTTCTTCCTTTAGAATGTGGATCTTTTCTTTTTATCATTGCCTAGTTGTTTTACCAGGACCTTCACTGCTATTTTTGAATCAATGTGGCAACAGTGAATATCTTGCCTTATTATTAATGTTAGAGGATAAACTTTCCACACTTCAGAATTCAGTATAATGTTAGTGATGTGTGTTTTTTGTTTTCTTTTTTGTTTTTTGTTGTTGTTTTTATTTTTTTGAGATAGGATCTTGCTCTGTCACCCAGTCTGGAGTGCAGTGGCATGATCTAGGCTCACTGCAACCTCCACCTCCCGAGTTCAAGCTATTCTCATGCCTCAGCCTCCCTGGTAACTGGGACTACAGGCACACACCACAATGGCCAACTAATTTTAACATTTTTCATAGAGACAGGGATTCACCATGTTGGTCACGCTGGTCTGGATCTCCTGACCTAAAATCATCCACCCACCTCAGCCACCCAAAATGCTGGGACTATAGGCATGAGCTGTTGCACCCAGTTGGTGATGAGTTATTTACATATCTTTTATTACGTTAAAGTAGTTTCCTTTTATTTCTAGTTTATTGAGTGTTTTTTTATCTTGAAAAGATGATTAAATTTGTCAATTGACTTTTCTGTATCATTTGAGATGACTGTGTGGTTTATATCTTTTAGTCTGTTAATATGACATATTAAATTGATTGATTAAACTCCCTTTCCAAGACGGCCAAATAGGAAGAACTCTGGTCTGCAGCTCCCAGTGTGATCAAAGCAAGATGGGTGATTTCTGCATTTCCAACTGAGGTACCTGATTCATCTCATTGGGATTGGTTGGACAGTGGGTTCATCCCATAGAGGGTTAGCTGAAGCAGGGCAGGACATCAACTAACCAAGGAAGTGCAAGGCATTGGGGGATTCTCCTTTCCTAGCCAAGGGAAGGCATGACAGACTGTACCCGGAAAAACAGGACACTCTCACCCAAATGCTGCACTTTTCCCACAGTCTTAGCACCTGGCAGACCAGGAGATTCTCTCCTGTGCCTGGTTCATTGAGTCCCATACCCAGAGAGCCTTGCTCACTGCTAGCACAGCAGTCTGAGATTAACCTGCAAGGCAGCAGCTGGGCAGGGGGAGGTGAATCCACAATTTTTGAGGTTTGAGTAGGTAAACAAAGTGGCCAGGAAGCTTGAACTGGGTAGAGTCACTCACAGCTCAGCAAGGCATACTGCCTTTTATAAACTCCACCACTGTGGGCAGGGCATAGCTGAATAAAAGGCAGCAGAAACTTCTGCAGACTTAAACATCCCATCTGACAGCTGTGAAGAGAGCAGTGGTTCTCCCGGCATGGTGTTTGAGCTCTGAGAATGGATATACTGCTTCCTCAAGTGGGTCCCTGAACCCCATGTAGCCTAACTGGGAGACACTTCCTAGTAAGGGCCAACAGACACCTCATACAGGTGGGAGCCCCTCTTCAATGAAGCTTCCATGGAAGGATCAGGCAGCAATATTTGCTGTTCTGCAGCCTCCACTGGTGATACCCAGGCAAACAGGGTCTGGAGTGGACCTCCAGCAAACTCCAACAGACCTGCAGCTGAGGGACCTGATTGTTAGAAGGAAAAACTAACAAACAGAAAGGAATAGCGTCAACATAAAAAAAAAGGATATCCACACCAAAACCCATCTGTGGGTTACCAACATCAAAGACCAAAGGTAGATAAAACGACAAAGATGGGAAGAATCCAGAGCACAAAAGCTGAAAATCCTGAAACCCAGAGCACCTCTTTTCCTCTAAAGGATTGCAGCTCCTCACCAGCAACAGAACAAAGCTGGAGGGAGAATGACTTTGACCTCTTGACAGAAGGAGGCTTCAGAAGGCTGGTAATAGCAAACTTCTCTGAGCTAAAGGAGCATGTTTGAACACATTGCAAGGAAACTAAAAAGCATGAGAAATGGTCAGAAAATGGCTAACTAGTATAAACAGTGTAGAGAATACATTAAATGACCTTATGGAGATGATAACCATGGCACAAGAACTTTGTGACACATGCACAAGCTTCAATAGCTGATTCAATACAGTGGAAGAAAGCATATCAGTGATTGAAGATCAAATTAATAAAAGAAAGTGAGAAGACAAGTTTAGAGTAAAAAGATTGGAAAGAAAAAGAAAAGCCTCCAAGAAAAATGGGACAATGTGAAAAGACCAAATCTACCTTTGCTTGGTGTACCTAAATGTGATGGAGAGAATGGAACGAAGTTGGAAAACGCTCCTTAGGATATTATTCAGGAGAACTTTCCCAACGTAGCAAGGCAGGCCAACATTCAATTTCAGGAAATATAGAGAATACCACAAAGATACTTCTGGATAAGAGCAACCCCAAGACACTAATTGTTAGATTCACCAGGGTTGAAATGAAGAAAAAAATGTTAAGGGCAGCCAGAGAGAAAGGCCGGGTTACCCAAAAGGGGAAGCCCATTAGACTAACAGCAGATCTGTCAGCAGAAACCCTACAAGCCAGCAGACAGTGGGGGCCAATATTCAACATTCTTAAAGAAAAGAATTTTCAACCCAGAATTTCATATCCAGCTAAACTAAGCTTCATAAGTGAAGGAGAAATAAAATCCTTTACAGACAAGCAAATGCTGAGAGATTTTGTCACCACCAGGCCTGCCTTACAAGGGCTCCTGAAGGAAGCACTAAGAATGGAAAGGAACTACTGGTACAAGCCACTGCAAAAAAACATGTGAAATTGTAAAGACCATCGATACTATGAAGAAGCTGCATCAATTAATTGGCAAAACAGCAAGCTAACATAATAATGACAGGATCAAATTCACACATAACCATATTGACCTTAAATGTAAATGGGCTAAATGCCTCAATTAAGAGACATAGACTTACAAATAGGATAAAGAGTCAAGACCCATTAGTGTGCTGTATTCAGGAGACCCATCTCTCATGCAGAGACACACATAGGCTCAAAATAAAGAGATGCAGAAGATCTACCAAGCAAATGGAAAGCAAAAATAAAATAAAATAAAAATTAAAAAAGCAGGGGTTGCAATCCTAGTCTCTGATAAAACAGACTTTAAACCAACAAAGATCAAAAGACACAAAGAAGGCCATTATATAATGGTAAAAGGATGAATTCAGCAAGAGGAGCTAACTACCATAAATATTTATGCACCCAACACAGGAGCACCCAGATTCATAAATTAAGTCCCTAGATAAGTACAAACAGACTTAGACTCCCACCCAAAAATAATGGGAGACTTTAACACCCCACTGTCAATATTAGACAGATCAACAAGACAGAAAGTTAACAAGGATATCCAGGATTTGAATTCAGCGCTGCACCAAGCAGATGTAATAGAAATCTACAGAACTCTCCACCCCATATAAGCAGAATAAACATCCTTCTCAGCACCATATCACACTTTTTCTAAAATTGATCACATAATTGGAAGAAAGCACTCCTCAGCAAATGTAAAAGAACAGATATCACAACAAACTGTCTCTCAGATCACAGTGCAATCAAATTAGAACTCAGGATTAAGAAACTCACTCAAAATAGCACAAATACATGGAAACTGAACAACCTGCTCCTGAATGACTACTGAGTAAATAATGAAATGAAGGAAAAAATAAAGATGTCTTTGAAACCAGTGAGAACAAAGACAAAAAACACCAGAATCTCTGGGACACATTTAAAGCAGTGTGTAGAGGGAAATTTATAGCACTAAATGCCCACAAGAGAAAGGAGGAAAGATCTAAAATTGAAAGCCCAACATCACAATTGAAAGAACTAGAGAAACAAGAACAAACAAATTCAAAAGCAAGCAAAAGGCAAGAAAGATCAGAGCAGAACTAAAGGAGATAGAGACACAAAAAACCCTTAAAAAAATCAACGAATTTAGGAGCTGATTTTTTGAAAAGATCAACAAAATTGATAGACCACTAGCAAGACTAATAATGAAGAAAAGAGACAAGAATCCAATAGACACAATAAAAAATGACAAATGATATATCATCACTGATCCCACAGAAATACAAACTACCATCAGAGAATACTATAAACTCCTGTACACAAATAAACTAGAAAATCTAGAAGAAATGGATAAATTCCTTGACACATACATCCTCTCAGGATTAAACCATGAAGAAGTTGAATCTCTGAATAGACCAATAACAGGCTCTGAAATTGAGGCAATAATTAATAGCATACCAACGAAAAAATATCTAGAACCAGATGGATTCACAGCTGAATCCTACCAGAGGTATAAAAAGGAGCTGGTACCAATCCTTCTGAAATTATTCCAATCAATAGAAAAAGAGGAAATTCTCCATAACTCATTTTATAGGGCCAGTATCATCCTGATACAAAACCCTGGCAGAGACACAACAAAAAAAAATGAGAATTTTAGACCAATATCCTTGATGAACATCGATGTGAAAATCCCAAATAAAATACTGGCAAATGGAATCCAGCAGCACATCAAAAAGCTTCTCCGCCACAATCAAGTAGTCTTCATCCCTGGAATGCAAGGCTTGTTCAACATACACAAATTAATAAATGTAATCCATTACATAAACAAAATTAATGACAAAAAACACATGACTATCTCCATAGATATAGAAAAGGCCTTTGACAAAATTCAACAGTCTTTCATGCTAAAAACTCTCAATAAACTACATATTGATGAAATGTATCTCAAAATAATCAGAGCTATTTATGACAAACCCACAGCCAATATCATACTAAATCAGTAAAACTGGAAGCATTCCCTTTGAAAACTGGCATAAGAAAAGAAAGCCCTCTCTCACCTCTCCTATTCAACATAGTGTTCTAAATTCTGGCCAGAGCAATCAGGAAGAGAAAGAAAGAAAGGTGGGGGAGGAGCCAAGATGGCCAAATAGTAAGAGATCCTGTCTACAGCTCCCAGCATGAGCGACACAGAAGATGGGTGATTTCTGCATTTCCATCTGAGATACTGGGTTCATCTCACTAGGGAGTGCCAGACAGTGGGCACAGGTCAGTGGGTGTGCTCACTGTGTGTGAGCCGAAGCAGAGTGAGGCATTGCCTCACTCAGGAAGTGCAAGGGGTCAGGGAGTTCCCCTTCCTAGTCAAAGAAAGTGGTGACTGACGACACCTGGAAAATCGGGACACTCCCACCCGAATACTGCACTTTTCTGACGGGCTTAAAAAATGGCGCACCAGGAGATTATATCCTGCTCATGGCTCGGAGGGTCCTATGCCCAGGGAGTCTCCCTGATTCCTAGCACAGTAGTCTGAGATCAAACTGCAAGGTGGTAGCGAGGCTGGGGGAGGGGCGCCAGCCATTGCCCAGGCTTGCTTAGGTAAACAAAGCAGCTGGGAAGGTAGAACAGGGTGGAGCCCACCACAGCTGAAGGAGGCCTGCCTGCCTCTGTAGGCTCCACCTCTGGGGGCAGGGCACAGACAAACAAAAAGACAACAGTAACCTCTGCAGACATAAATGTCCCTGTCTCACAGCTTTGAAGAGAGCAGTGGTTCTCCCAGCACACAGCTGGAGATCTGAGAATGGGCAGACTGCCTCCTCAAGTGGGTCCCTGACCCCCGAGCAGCATAACTGGGAGGCACCCCACAGCAGGGGCAGACTGACACCTCACAGGACAGGGTATTCCAACAGACCTGCAGCTGAGGGTCCTGTCTGTTAGAAGGAAAAGTAACAAACAGAAAGGACATCCACACCAAAAACCCATCTGTACATCACCATCATCAAAGACTAAAAGTAGATAAAACCACAAAGATGTGGAAAAAACAGAACAGAAAAACTGGAAACTCTAAAAAGCAGAGTGCCTCTCCTCCTCCAAAGGAACGCAGTTCCTCACCAGTAATGGAACAAAGAGGGATGGAGAATGAGTTTGACGAGTTGAGAGAAGAAGGCTTCAGACAATCAAATTACTCCGAGTTACGGTAGGACATTTAAACCAAAGGTAAAGAAGTTGAAAACTTTGAAAAAAATTTAGAAGAATGTATAACTAGAATAACCAATACAGAGAAGTACTTAGAGGAGCTGATGGAGCTGAAAACCAAGGCTCGAGAACTACGTGAAGAATGCAGAAGCCTCATGAGCCGATGCGATCAACTGGAAGAAAGGGTATCAGCAATGGAAGATGAAATGAATGAAATGAAGTAAGAAGGGAAGTTTAGAGAAAAAGAATAAAAAGAAACGAGCAAAGCCTCCAAGAAATATGGGACCATGTGAAAAGACCAAATCTACATCAGATTGGTGTACCTGAAAGTGACGGGGAGAATGGAACCAAGTTGGAAAACACTCTGCAGGATATGATCCAGGAGAACTTCCCCAATCTAGCAAGGCAGGCCAACATTCAGATTCAGGAAATACAGAGAACACCACAAAGATACTCCTCGAGAAGAGCAACTCCAAGACACATAATAGTCAGATTCACCAAAGTTGAAATGAACGAAAAAATGTTAAGGGCAGCCAGAGAGAAAGGCCGGGTCCCCTCAAAGGGAAGCCCATTACACTAACAGCAGATCTCTTGGCAGAAACCCTACAAGCCAGAAGAGAGTGGGGGCCAATATTCAACATTCTTAAAGAAAAGAATTTTCAACCCAAAATTTCATATCCAGCCAAACTAAGCTTCATAAGTGAGGGAGAAATAAAATACTTTACAGACAAGCAAATGCTGAGAGATTTTGTCACCACCAGGCCTGCCCTAAAAGAGCTCCTGAAGGAACCGTTAAACATGGAAAGGAACAACCAGTACCAGCCACTGCAAAATCATGCCAAAATGTAAAGACCATCGAGACTAGGAAGAAACTGCATCAACTAACGAGCAAAATAACCAGCTAACATCATAATGACAGGATCACATTCACACATAACAATATTAACTTTAAATGTAAATGGACTAAATGCTCCAATTAAAAGACACAGACTGCAAATTGGATAAAGAGTCAAGACCCATCAGTGTGCTGTATTCAGGAAACCCATCTCATGGGCAGAGACACACATAGGCTCAAAATAAAAGGATGGAGGAAGATCTACCAAGCAAATAGAAAACAAAAAAAGGCAGGGGTAGCAATCCTAGTCTCTGATGAAACGACTTTAAACCCACAAAGATCAAAAGAGACAAAGAAGGCCATTACTTAATGGTAAAGGGATCAATTCAACAAGAAGAGCTAACTATCCTAAATCTATATGCACCCAATACAGGAGCACCCAGATTCATAAATCAAGTCCTGAGTGACCTACAAAGAGACTTAGACTCCCATACATGAATAATGGGAGACTTTAACATCCCACTGTCAACATGAGACAGATCAATGAGACAGAAAATCAACAAGGATACCCAGGAATTGAACTCAGCTCTGCACCAAGCAGACCTAATAGACATCTACAGAACTCTCCACTCCAAATCAAAGAATATACGTTTTTTTCAGCACCACACCACACCTATTCCAAAATTAACCACATACTTGGAAGTAAAGCACTCCTCAGCAAATGTAAAAGAACAGAAATTATAACAAGCTATCTCTCAGACCACAGTGCAAACAAACTAGAACTCAGGATTAAGAATCTCACTCAAAACCGCTCAACTACATGGAAACTGAACAATCTGCTCCTGAATGACTACTGGGTACATAACGAAATGAAGGCAGAAATAAAGATGTTCTTTGAAACCAATGAGAACAAAGACACAACATACCAGAATCTCTGGGACACATTCATAGCAGTGTGTAGAGCGAAATTTATAGCAATAATGCCCACAAGAGAAAGCAGGAAAGATCCAAAATTGACACCCTAACATCACAATTAAAAGAACTAGAAAAGCAAGAGCAAACACATTCAAAAGCTAGCAGAAGGCAAGAAATAACTAAAATCAAAGCAGAACTGAAGGAAATAGAGACACAAAAAACCCTTCAAAAAATTAAGGAATCCAGGAGCTGCTTTTTTGAAATGATCATCAAAATTTATAAACTGCTAGCAAGACTAATAAAGAAAAAAAGAGAGAAGAATCAAATAGATGCAATATAAATGATAAAGGGGATATCTCCACCAAACCCACAGAAATACAAACTACCATCGAAGAATACTACAAACACCTCTACGCAAATAAACTGGAAAATCTAGAAGAAATGGATAAATTCCTTGACACATACACCCTCCCAAGACTAACAAGGAAGAAGTTGAATCTCTGAATAGACCAATAACAGGAGCTGCAATTGTGGCAATAATCAATAGATTACCTACAAAAAAGAGTCCAGGACCAGATGGATTCACAGCCGAATTCTATCAGAGGTACAAGGAGGAACTGGTACCATCCATTCTGAAACTATTCCAATCAATAGAAAAAGAGGGAATCCTCCCTAACTCATTTTATGAGGCCAGCATCATCCTGATACCAAAGCCGGGCAGAGACACAACCAAAAGAGAGACTTTTAGACCAATATACTTGATGAACATTGATGCAAAAATCCTCAATAAAATACTGGCAAACCAAATCCAGCAGCACATCTAAAAGCTTATCCACCATGATCAAGTGGGCTTTATCCCTGGGATGCAAGGCTGGTTCAATATACACAAATCAAAAATGTAATCCAGCATATAAACAGAACCAAAGATAAAAACCACATGATTATCTCAGTAGATGCAGAAAAGGCCTTTGACAAAATTCAACAACCTTTCATGCTAAAAACTCTCAATAAATTAGGTATTGATGGGATGTATCTCAAAATAATAAGAGCTATCTATGACAAACCCACAGCCAATATCATACTGAATGGGCAAAAACTGGAAGAATTCCCTTTGAAAACTGGCACAAGACAGGGATGCCCTCTCTCACCACTCCTATTCAACATAGTGTTAGACGTTCTGGCGAGGGCAGTTAGGCAGGAGAAGGAAATAAAGGGTATTCAATTAGGAAAAGAGGAAGTCAAATTGTCCCTGTTTGCAGACGACATGATTGTATATCTAGAAAACCCCATTGTCTCAGCCCAAAATCTCCTTAAGCTGATAAGCAACTTCAGCAAAGTCTCAGCATACAAACTCAATGTGCAAAAATCACAAGCATTCTTATACACCAACAACAGACAAACAGAGAGCCAAATAATGAGTGAACTCCCATTCACAATTGCTTCAAAGAGAATAAAATACCTAGGAATCCAACTTACAAGGAATGTGAAGGACCTCTTCAAGGAGAACTACAAACCACTGCTCAATGAAATAAAAGAGGATACAAACAAATGGAAGAACATTCCATGCTCATGGGTGGGAAGAATCAATATCGTGAAAATGGCCATACTGCCCAGGGTAATTTACAGATTCAATGCCATCCCCATCAAGCTGCCAATGACTTTCTTCACAGAATTGGAAAAAACTACTTTAAAGTTCATATGGAACCAAAAAAGAGCCCGCATCGCCAAGTCAATCCTAAGTCAAAAGAACAAAGCTGGAGACATCACGCTACCTGACTTCAAACTATATTACAAGGCTACAGAAAACAAAACAGCATGGTACTGGTACCAAAACAGAGATATAGATCAATGGAACAGAGCCCTCAAAAATAACACCGCATATCTACAACTATCTGATCTTTGACAAACCTGAGAAAAAGAAGCGATGTGGAAAGGATTCCCTATTTAATAAATGGTGCTGGGAAAACTGGCTAGCCATATGTAGAAAGCTGAAACTGGATCCCTTCCTTACATCTTATACAAAAATCAATTCCAGATGGATTGAAGACTTAAATGTTAGACCTAAAACCATAAAAACCCTAGAAGAAAACCTAGGCATTACCATTCAGGACATAGGCATGGGCAAGTGCTTCATGTCTAAAACACCAAAAGCAATGGCAACAAAAGACAAAATTGACAAATGGGATCTAATTAAACTAAAGAGCTTCTGCACAGCAAAAGAAACTACCATCAGAGTGAACAAGCAACCTACAAAATGGGAGAAAATTTTCACAACCTACTCATCTGACAAAGGGCTAATATCCAGAATCTACAATGAACCCAAACAAATTTACAAGAAAAAAACAAACAACCCCATCAAAAAGTGGGCAAAGGACATGAACAGACACTTCTCAAAAGAAGACATTTATGCAGCCAAGAAACACATGAAAAAATGCTCATCATCACTGGCCATCAGAGAAATGCAAATCAAAACCGCAATGAGATACCATCTCACACGAGTTAGAATGGCAATCATTAAAAATTCAGGAAACAACCGGTGCTGGAGAGGATGTGGAGAAATAGGAACACTTTTACACGGTTGGTGGGACTGTAAACTAGTTCAACCATTGTGGAAGTCAGTGTGGTGATTCCTCAGGGATCTAGAACTAGAAATAACATTTGACCCAGCCATCCCATTACTGGGTATATACCCAAAGGACTATAAATCATGCTGTTATAAAGACACATGCACACGTATGTTTATTGTGGCATTATTCACAATAGCAAAGACTTGAAATCAACCCAAATGTCCAACAATGATAGACTGGATTAAGAAAATGTGGCACATATACACCATGAAATACTATGCAGCCATAAAAAATGATGAGTTCATGTCCTTTGTAGGGACATGGATGAAATTGGAAATCATCATTCTCAGTAAACTATTGCAAGAACAAAAAACCAAACACCGCATATTCTCATTCATAGGTGGGAATTGAACAATGAGATCACATGGACACAGGAAGGGGAATATCACACTCTGGGGACTGTTGTGGGGTGGGGGGAGGGGGGAGGGAGAGCATTGGGAGATATACCTAATGCTAGATGACGAGTTAGTGGGTTCAGCGCACCTGCATGGCACATGTATACATATGTAACTAACCTGCACAATATGCACATGTACCCTAAAACTTAAAGTATAATAATAATAAATAAAAAGAAAAAAAGAAAAAAAAAGAAAGCAAAGTATTCAATTAGAAAGTCAAGTTGTCTCTGTTTGCAGATGACATAATGGTATATTTAGAAAACCTCATCATCTCAGCCCAAAATCTCCTTAAGCTGATAAGCAACTTTAGCAAAGTCTCATGATAAATCAATGTGCAAAAATCACAAGCATTTCTATACAGCAATAACAGATAAACAAAGAGCCAAATCATGAGTGAGCTTGTGAAGGACCTCTTCAAGGAAAACTACAAATCACTGCTCAACGAAGTAAAAGAGGACACAAACAAATGGACGAACATTCCATGCTCATGGATAGGAAGAATCAGTATTGCAAAAATGGTCATACTGCCCTAGGTAACTTACAGATTCCAATGCCATCACCATCAAGCTACCAATGACTTTCTTCACGTAATTAGAAAATACTACTTTAAAGTTCGTATGGAACCGAAAAAGAGCCTATATTGCCAAGACAATCTAAGCAAAAGGTACAAAGCTGGAGGCATCACACTACCTGACTTCAATCTATACTACAAGGCTACAGTAACCAAACAGCATGGCACTGGTATCAAAACCGATCTATAGACCAATGGAACAGAACAGAGGCCTCAGAAATAACACCACACATCTAAAACCATCTGATCTTTGACAAACCTGACCAAAACAAGCAATGGAGAAAAGATTCCCTATTTAATAAATGGTGCTGGGAAAACTGGCTAGCCATATGTAGAAAGCTGCAACTGGATCACTTCCTTACACCTTATACACAAATTAATTCAAGAGGGATTAAAGAATTAAATGTTAGGCCTAAAACCATAAAAACCCTAGAAGAAATCCTAGGCAACACCATTCAGGACATAGGCATGGGCAAAGATTTCATGACTAAAACACCAAAAGCAATGGCAACAAAAGCGAGAATAGACAAATCAGATCTAATTAAACTTAAGCGCTTCTGCACAGCAAGATAAAGTACCACCAGCGTGAACAGACAACCTACAGAATGGGAGAAAATTGTTAGCAATCTATCCATCTGACAAAGGGTTAATATCCAGACTCTACAAAAAACTTAAACAAATTTACAAGAAAAAAACACCATCAAAAAGTGGGCAAAGGATATGGACAGACAATTCTGAAAAGAAGACATCTATGCAGCCAACAGCCACATGAGAAAATGCTCATTATCACTGGTTATCAGAGAAATGCAAATCAAAACCACAATGAGATACAATCTCACTCCAGTTAGAATGGCGATTATTTGAAAGTCAGGAAACAACAGATGCTGGAGAGGATGTGGAAAAATAGGAAGGTATTTACACTGTTGGTGGGCGTGTAAATTAGTTCCACCATTGTGGAAGACAGTGTGGCCATTCCTCTGGGATCTAGAACTAGAAATACCATTTGACCCAGCGATCCCATTTCTGGGTATATACCCAGAGGATTATAAATCATGCCACTATAAAGACACATGCACACGTATGTTTATTGCAGCACTATTCACAATAGCAAAAACTTGGAACCAACCCAAATATCCATCAATTAGAATTGATTAAGAAAATGCAGCACGTATACACCATGGAATAGTATGCCGCCATAAAAACGGATGAGTTTATGTCCTTTGAGGGAACACGGATGAAACTGGTAACCATCATTTTCAGCAAACTATCACAAGGAAACATAACCAAACACCACATGTTCTCACTCATAGACGGTAATTTAACAATGAGCCAACACTTGGACACAAGGCAGGTAACATCACACAATGGGGCCTGTCAGGGGCTGGAGGGCTGGAGGAGAGATAGTAGTAGGAGAAATATCTAATGTAAATGAGGAGTTGATGGGTGCAGCAAAACAACATATAAATCTATGTAACAAACCTGCACGTTGTCCACATGTACCCTAGAACTTAAAGTACAATAAAAAAATAAAAAACAAATAGATTGATTTACATGTGTTGAACAATACTTACATTGGAGAGATAACTCCTTCTTGGTCATGGTGTATAATCCTTGCAATATGTTATTGAATTTGGTGTTCTAATGTTCCGAGGAGAATTTTTACATCAATCGTCATCAGGAAAATTGATATGTAGTTGTATTTATTTTTTCTTAGTGTCTTTGTGGAGTTCGGTGTTGTGTTAATGCTGGGCTCATAAAATAAGTTGGAAATTGTTTCCTCTTTTTCATTTTTCTGAAGTAGTTTAAGAAGGGTTAGGGTTAACCCTGCTTTAACATTTTTGAAGAAAAATATTTAATGAAGTGATCTGCTCCTGGTCTTTTTCAGGGGAGGTTGTTGTTAATACGTATATGCCTATTCAGAATTTTTTATGGTTTATTTTCAGTATAATCTATATTTCTAGACATTTGTCTATTTCTCTTGGCTTATCATGATTTTTGACATATATTTTGAATTAAACTTTTATAATCTCTTCTTTTCCTACTTCGGTGGCATCAGTTGTAATAGCTCCTTCTTTTATTTCTGAATTTATTTATTTGAGATATTTTCTTTTTTTCTTTTAATCTGTGTCAGTTTTCTTAATCTTTTCAATAAAATGAAACTTTAATTGATTTTTCTATGGCTTTTAATTGTTATTTATTTATAACTGCTATAATTTTTATTCTTTGCTGATGTTTGGTTACATTTACTAGTTGATTTAGAGAGATATTTTTAAATGTGCACATTTACTACTACAATTGAATACAAGCTTTAGATGCATTCAACAATTTTGTCATCCTTTTTGTCTCCAGTTATGTTGAAATTTTCACTGTGGTTTCTTCTTTAACCCATAATGCTGTTTAGGAATATGTTACTTGATTTTTATGTATTTGCAAATTTTTAAATTTTTCTTCTGGTATTCACTTCTAGTTCCATTCCATTTTAGTTGTAAATGATACTTCGTATGATTTTAATTTTCTTGAATTGATTTCTTTGTGGTCCGATTTGTGATATAGTCTCAAGAATGTTCCATGTGCGCACCAGAGGCATGTGCATTCTGTTGTTGAGAAGACCGTTTCTAAAAGTTTGTTGGATTTGGTTGAATCACTCCTTGCTCAATCCTCTTTCTTCCTTTGGTCTGCCAGGTTGTCCTCTCCATTATTAAAGTCTCCTATCATTTTGGTGGTGGTCTCTATTCCTCCCTTTATTTTTATTTATTTATTTTTTTATACAGATGAAGTGTTGCTATCTTGCCCAGGTTAGTCTCAGCTCCTGGGCTCAAGCCATCCTCCTGCCTCAGTTCCCGCCAAGATGCAGGGATTACAAGCAGGCGTGAGCCACTGTACTCAGCCTATTTCTCCTTTTAATTCTGTCATTATTTGTGTTATGTGTTCGGAATAGTTGCTGATACATGTGCATATTTTAATTATGATATCTTCTTGGAGATTTATTTTTATTATATATTGTCCTTGTTTGTCTTTATGACAGTTTTTTGCTTAAAGTCTAATCATCTAATGTAAATGTGACCAACTTTGTTCTATTCTTGTTGCTATTTAGGATGACTTGGTTATCATATAGAATATTATTTTCCATCCCTGCACTTTCATTCCATGTTTATCCTTAAATAAACAGAATTTATTTGATTTTATATTTTTATTTTTATAAACAGAATTTGATTTTTTCACTGAACTTGTGTCTGTTACTGGAGAATTTAATATTGTTACATATAAGGTTATTATTTGCAGTTAAGGAGTGACTACTGCCGTTTTGTTAATTGTATTGTGTTTCTTTTGTAGTTCTTTTATTTATTTATTTTATTTCCTGCTGTCTTCCTTTTTGTCTAATTAATTTTTGTACTAATATGTTTTTATTTCTTTTTCTTTTGTATATATTCTGTATGTATTATCTTTGTGACTACTATACAGATTACATGAAAAATCTCAAAGTTATAACAACCTAGTTTAATCTGATGTTATCTCCAGTAACATATAAAAACTCCAGTCTTTTAAGTGACTGTCTTTCCCAACACATACTTTGTTCTTGAAGTCACAAATTAGGCCTTCTTATATGGTGTATTCTTTAACAGACATATAAAGTATTTTTGCATATTTTGTGTCAAATTCTATAAGGGAATTAAAATTACTTACCAACATCACAATAATACAGAATGCTGTATTTGTCTATATATTTGCTTTACAACAGAGTTTATAGTATTGTATGGCTTTTTTGGTAGTCTCATTATTTAATCTCAAAGGACTTTCTAGCAATTCTTGAAGAACAAACCTAGTGGTCATAAACTCCTTCAGCTTCAGTTTATCTGAAAAAATCTTAATTTCATTTTCATGTTTCAATGACAGTTTTGCCATATATAATGTTCTTGGTTGGTAATTTTTCTTTTTTTTTTTTGAACTTGAATATATCATCCCACACTCTGAACTGCAAAATACCTTTAAAGACACCTGTTTTTAGTGGGCCTAAATTGCATGTGTTTAATCTTTTTTCTCTTGAAATTTTTGAAATTTTTTCTATAAGCTATTTAACAGTTTTATATTGTGTCTCACTTTGGTTTTCTTTAAATTTATACTGGTCAAAGTCCATTAAAGTTCCTGAGTTTGTTTGTCCATTTCTTTTTTCAAATTTGAGCAGTTTTTGTCCATTAATTTTATTTATTTATTTATTTAGAGATGGATTCTCACTCTGTTGCCCAGACTAGAGTGCAGCGGTGCGATCTTAGCTCATTGCTGAGCTCTGCCACACGGGATAGAGTGATTCTCTTGCCTCAGCCTCCCAAGTAGCTGGGACCAAAGGTGAGTGCCATCAGGCTTGGTTAATTTTTTTTGTTTTTTTTAGTAGAGACGGGGTTTCACTATATTGCCAGGTGGATCTTGAACTCTAGTCCCCAAGTGATCCGCCTGCCTTGGCCTTCCAAACTGCTGGGATTACAGGTATGAGACATCACGCATGGCCTGCCTTTTGTTTTTTTAATAACACACTTGGGACCTGTTATTTATCTCTTTTTGCCTATTTCTCCTTTTTGAAACAGCGATGTTTGTCCTTTGCCTTTCCCACCGTTGTATTTCAAAAACATATAACATGTTAGATTTCACAGATTCACAGCTAAAGAAAAACTTGCATTAGAATGAATTATACCTTGACTTTCACCCATATGAGGTTTGGACAAGACTTTGAAGTTAGATTTTAAAGTTGATTCTGGAGTGAGCTTAGAATTATAGAATCTAGTAGATGGAATGATTGTACTTTGCGTGGAATTAAAAATAAATTGGGGACATGAGGGATGGTTTTCATGTTTTTGTCCCTTAAAACTTTATGTTGAAAATTAATCCCCAAAGCAGCAGTATTGTGAGGTGTGGTCTTTCGGGATGTGTTTAGGTCAGGACTGCTCTATCCTCATAAATAGATTACTGCTCTTATTAAAACGTTTGATGAAGAAAGTTTGGTCAATTACACATTATAACTTCTCTCCATTTCATATTAAGTAGTAGACTGAAAAAAACTGACCAATGGATTATCTACTTATCTCCAGTCATTCACCTTTTTAAAAAACATTAACCTAACACTGCACCAAGTGTGCAGATACAAATGTTCATAAGTTATTGTCCATGATCTTGTGGAATTTAACAGAAGATATACAAATAAACTCAAAATTTCCAGGACACATGGCACTTGTAATTGTTCAGGAAATGTGAAGATAATAAAAGTACAAAAGGAGGGGGCTGCAATGGCATCATGGCAGATAAGGTGTTTATGGAAAGTGAAGGAAAGGGCAGGCTGGGGGGATGGTGCATATGGGGTTGCTAGGGATAACTCAGGAGGTTTTGATTGAGGAAACCATGATGGTCGGCACTGAGGAGAGTGGTGGTCTTGGTTGACATAATCATAGAAATTTTCTAAGAAGAGACTTTGTTTGTTGTCCTGTTTGTTTTTCCAGATATGCGTTTACTTTTCTGATAAAGAGCACATCTTCAAATAATAGTTCCGTAAAAGTGCTTTTTATTCCATAGCATTGGAATCTCTGTCATGTTCCTTCCCGTCTTCTGGATTTTTGCCTGCTTTTTGAGTTGCAGGCCCAGGTCCTGTGACCAGAGCATCAGTAACTAGGCCTTCATCTAAATAGTGACGCTCCTACCATGACAAACTTGTTCTCTACAGACATAGTTTGGGAAGATATTCTCTAGAGTGGCCTCAAATAGAAGCCTGCTGTCTACCTTAACAGGATAATGAGCAGCTTCTTCCCATGCACCACCTGTTCTTTGAACATACTACAAGCCATTGCCATTAATCCTAGAACCTACTGGTTGGTGCGTTTCAAACACAACCATTTTAGTTGTACACTATGTGTTCTCTTCTTCTCATGGATTCTCAACTTCTGTATTAGTATTCACTTGCTCTACCCCACTAAAGCTAAATCAAACGTAACCAGGGCAAGAATTATTTTTCTTGTTTAATCATCTATTACGAAATTTACTCTATTTAATATAACACTTGGGATAACATTTTCTTTTATTCTTCCATAAATGTGCTTCATATGGATATATCACACATTGTGTATAATTTGACACAGTGTTAATATAGTTTTGACCTATTTAGATGTTTGCACATTTATTTTATCTCAATGTTTGTTCTCAGAAAGGGTATTTGTCTTCATAAACTAAATTTTCAGCAAATTTTAAGTGCATTTTTTTGAGGTAAATATACTCAGTTTACACTGCTTTTGTGTATTAAGTTACATTTTGTCCTCAATCCTGAAAATAACTTTTCAAATATATGTAATTTTTAAATTTACATGTTTTTCCCTCAGAACTTTGAAGACCATAATCTATTGGATTCTTGATCTTATTCACATATTGAGAAATAGGTTTGTTTTCATTGCTTTATAATTAATTTGAATCTTATCTTAGATGGCTTTACGTGATTTTCTCTTTTTGTATTATGCTTTCAACTATTGTTTTTCTTTTAATAAGTATGCCTTTAAGCTATTATATTTAATTATTTTAATAATTATATATTTTTATTCCCTATTTGACATTCACTCCATTTTATTTATTTAAACTTGGAATTAAACTACATGACTTATTCTAGAATTTTATGTATTGTAATTTTTCATATTGTTTATTTGTTTTATCCCTATTGGGACTTCTAAATATTCACTTCATCTACCTTCTAATTTGTAATTCCTTTTTTCATGTATGTAATTTTTCTATTTATTCTATCCTTTACATTTAAAGTTTTTTTACATTTAAAATTTTTACCTAATTATTTTTGTAATATATTTTATTTTATTCTTACTTTTAAACTTTTCATCTACTATATTTAATCATTGTAACTACTTATATTATTTCTACACTATATATACAATTTTGGGATTTATTAAGATCTAATGGTACAGCCGTGTTTTTATTATAATTTTGTTTCTGAATAACTTTGATCTTGATGACTTTTACTTTGTATATTTTAAAAAGAATGGTAGATTACATTTGATTATAAATGACGGACTTCAATTGATGGGGTCATTGAAGATTCTGGGTCAAGGTATTTTATTCCAGTGAAAAGATATCTGTAATGTTAACAATGCTCCCTTTACAGACACCTGAAAATGATTAAGTCAATATATTTACCTAAATGGTCCTGATTAAAACACATGGTGTACATATGAACCAGAAACTCATATGAGGATTGGTGTTAATTCCCAAATCAACCAAAGAGGAGAAGTACCACCTCCACTAACTACTCTAACCTATTTTTTCTAAACTTTTGATAATGTAAGGATTCTAGCTTTAGATAGCATAGTCAGATCCAGACACTCCTGCATCTGTGCTGCTGTTACATTATATTCACCAATCAGACATGTTCAATTCTAACAACCTGTGCTTCATTTATTAGCATTTCCCAAAGGTAGCATCAATTTCTAGTCTAATTTTTATTCTACGGCTGTGCTTCTTTATTCTTTCCTGAAAAATTATTTGTGGAGGTACATGCCTTTGAAGTTTCTCAGCATATATTGTTATTTGAGGTTGAAAAGATGAGATTATCTAAATTTTTGCCAGAATCTCTGATACCCACATTATATCTTTGAAAGCATTGGTTGTCACACTCCCACTGACATGTGCATGTAGGAGGAGCATGTAAATGTCAGTGCTTTGCAGTCTCTGAGGGGTTGAAATAAACAATACCGGCCATCTTGGCCTCTGAGGCACACATGTAGCTTTTCATTCCCAGTCCAGGCATCTAGATTCAGGGGCACCTTCCTGAGCGGCTTTTGGTTAAGGCCTTCTTCAGAAACTTTTGTTCGGGTCCCTGTTTCTGGAGAAGAAATGGAACTTTGATAATAATTTTTATACATTCTTATTAATACTCAATTATTTTTACTCTTGCTCATACATTCTCCTCTATGCTCTCGTGCCCCCTTTTCCACAAAATTGAAGGCCTGTTTTTTATGAGGGGGTCACCTCGGCAGTGAGACAGTGCGCCATGTTTGCGCTGATCCATCTGACCCTTTTCTGGTACTTTTCCATGAGGGAAAAAGGGAACAATGAGGAGTCGGTGTTTCATCTGATTTTGCCTGTTGCTTAAAACAAAAGAAGACAAAAAGGATTAACTATTACTTTGATGTGGGCCTCTTGCTTTAATTTCCAACTCTGATATCAAGCAGTTTAGTTCTTCCCAGCTCAGCTCAGCTCTTGAAATTTCAAAGAAGAAATTACGTTTTTACTGGTCTAACTTTTGTGTCATTTATATAGAAAAAACGGTATTAAAATTGCATGATATATTTAAAAATTGAATGCCTTCTGTTTTGCCATTTAACTGAGGAGAAAATTTGTGTGGCCTATTGGAATTATTAACGGTGAAGCTCCAAGTACTAATATTCAGAAAAATTAATGAATCAAAATCCAACTATTTCTGAATAGCGTTTCTTTTTTTATAAACTTTCTATTTTATTGTTTGTAATTTAAAAACTTCTGTAGAAAGGAGTTTAAAATTTTCAAAGTTAATACAAAATTAATTTTAGAATTTCTTTTTGCATAACCGTTTTTTGTAAGAAGCTAATATTAATAAATTGTAATCATCAACTATTATCTAAGCTGCACGTTAAAAAATGTGTTAATATTTGCTGCGGCCTAAAATATAATACATATTTACGTAATCTAAGTTACTAAAAATTATATAATTTTGCAGAGTAATATACACACATATAAATAATCAGCATATACAGGTCACTTTTTTTCCATTTCTTACTTACATTTTCTGCTTGATAGTTGTATCAGAAAAAAGTGTTTATGTCCTGCTATCATAAATGGATATCTGCCTATTTTGCATTTTGTTACTTTAAATAATCAGACATATGCTTAGCTTCCCCTAGGTTAAATTTTTTACATAATCATTATTAACATAAATAATCCAGAAATTATTTTAAGTTTTTTAAAAAAGTCCAGTGAACTCACTGTACATAATATAATTCTATTTGCCAAAGTGTTAATGCCGTTTGCATTATATAAAACAACATTTTAGTGGTGTCAACTAACTACATTCCTGTAGGCATGGCTTACTTTTTCATTAGTATTTAATTTTGGTTGTACTCTGCTGTTTTTCTAAATGTCCTTGCAAATCACTTCCAGGCCACAGGGCTTTGTCTTCAACAAAATAAGAATGTCTCAGAAACCCACAGAAATAACTGCACCAAGTATTCTTATAAACAGACTTCTGATAGAATGACTTACATAACTTTGAGACACTATCAGTGGACTAAGTTATTTCTCTAATTCTAGCTGAGAAGCATATGTGCTTACAAGATAGAGTAAAACAAATACGAGTAAAATAGAACTAAATGAATTGATGATGGTTGTTAACAGGTTTTGTTTGGAATGTGAACATAAAACATTCCTGCTATTATTTCCTTGGTACCTAAACATGAGTCAATGAGAGCTGTTGTTACATGTTATACACCCTTTAGAAGGCTTGTGGTTTTTGTTCTCATCTATATTCATAGTTGTCTGTAATTGTGATTTGCAATCTCAGCTCTTTTCATAATTGTAGTTATATTTACAGTTGCATGCAATTGAGCTGCACAGTTGCAGTCAGTAGCCAGGGGATGGGGAAGGAGATGCAAAAAATTCTGCAGAGTAAGTTATTACCTTCTGTCCCAGTGGAAGTTCTTGAGGCTTCATTGCTACCTGGCACTCATCTTGTGTGAGCTCCTTTGTGTTTCTGATGCCTCTGGCATACACCAAGGGTGTGGGTTTACCTAGAGGGCAGCATCTACCTGTGGAGAACAGGGTTTTCCATGACCCAGTCATTGAATAGACTCTTCATCTACTTCTGCTGTTGAGAAAACATTATTTCTTCTTCAGAAATTTACATCTTCTTTATCAAGGACATCGTGTCATTCTTCAGGGTCACAGAATGCTCTGCAGCCTACTTCCTGTATCCATAATGGAGGAGATTAGTTGCACCTGAATTCAAGGAAGATTCGAGACGGGTCACAGCTGCAGAATTCCAAGAACCCTCAGTCTTACTGTGCTGATGTTAGAAAGACACGTGGGGATCTGCCACAAGGGAGGCACTTTGCAGGGAGTTCTCAACCCCAGGGCACACCCCTGTAGGAAGCCTCTTCTCCTTGTAACAGTCACTTAGCCACTTGTAGAAAGGCAACTCTTAGAAAATTTAAATGAGGACCAAAATACTAACCCTAACCAGTTTATTATCTCAAATAATTGGAAAAACTAAGTTTTCCAATAATAGGGGATTAGAAGAGTAAACAAGTTATGCATCTTCTTTGGGGCTACAGATATGTATTAAGAATGGAATGTACAAAGAATTGTTTTATGACATGGAGAAGCGCTTATGAGATGATATACCATTAAACATATTAATTAAAGGCATACATTAAAAGGTATAACAAAACTTATACATTAGAGCTCAAAATTTGAAATGTGCAGAAAAATGACTGAGAGGAAATATGCCAAATTATAAGAATTGAAGTGTTTCTTAGAGGCACAGGATCCTGTGAGAAATTGAATTGCCTTACTGATTCTCTTGTACTTTTATAGTTTCCAAAAGTTCTACAGAGAGTGTAATGTAGGATGTTAGTCAGGAATAAGCATCTCTTTAAATAAGCAGTAGAGAATTTCAAAGGAAGTGTGTGGTATGGGTCTATGTGTTTCTTTTAAGATCTAATTTTTTCCACTGAGTGCTTCAGAAAGGAGAAGGTAATTTCAACAACTTAACCCCATCATCAAGAGGGTGTTACCTAAGTACATTATGGGAGGTCATAGATAAACAACCGGGCAGCCACTAAGCATCAGAAAGTCCGTGATGTCCATTGCCCTGTGATATGGCTTGCATTTCCTTGAAGGAAAAAAGCAGGTTTTAAAGCACTAGAACCGAGTCAAATCCTAAATTTAAATAGAAAGATTAGAAAGGGTTATGCATGAGAAAAAGATTAAGAGTATTCAATTGTTAATTCTAGCTATTTCTGAGTAATTTAAATTTACCCATAATTTTTCAAATTTTAAGGCCAGGTGCGGTGACTCAAGCCTGTAATCCCAACACTTTGGGAGGCTGAGGTTGGTGAATCACTTGAGACAAGGAGTTTGAGACCAGTATGGGCACCAAGGCAAAACCCCGTATCTACTAAAACCACAAATATTAGCCAGTTGGTGGTGTGTACTTGTAGTCTCAGCTACTTGGGAGACTGGGGCATGAGAATCGCTTGAACCTAGGAAGTGGAGGTTGCAATAACCCAAAATCTCATCACAGCACTCCAGCCTGGGTGACAGAATAAGACCTTGTTTCAAAAAAAATTATTTTACTTAGGAATCAAATAAGTTAATTAAATGTCAACTTACAGTTAATTTACTTTTTAAACATTTTAAGAATTGATATTCTAATTTTGCGTCAGTACATTTTAAGAATCAATAAAATTATTTTAAAAATCCAACCAATTTTAAAGCTTTTACTTCATTAGACTCCCTGACAAGAAAGCCCTGGGAGGTTGGAAAATTTGGAGGATGTCAGACGGAAGTTTGGGAAAAGTAGAGGAATGTACGGAGGGCAGAAGGAGTGAATATCAGGGAAACCCTCCCCTAGCTCAGTCTTCAGAAATGCTGGTGGACTTTCCCACTCAGCCTGGGTCACCTTCGCCACTTACCACATCATGTCTTCTGACTGGATGCTCCTTTCAGGAAGCCGGTGTCTGGAAAACTTTTCTCAATTTTAGTGTCAATTATTATTCAGAGGTTGAAAGGCAAGCCTCCATCTACAGTGCCAGTCCTGGGGCCTCGGTGAGACCCTCTGCTGGGGAGAAACTCTACTTCACCTGGGGATTCTTATTTTTTACAAAATGAGGACATAAAGGTGCAGCCAAGCAGTAGCAAATCAAATCTTAAGCAAGAACCAAACTCTTGGGGAGTTTGTTTCTTTCTGTTACATAGTGCACAAATTCTGGAGAGATTATAGAGGTGAACAATAGTGAAAGATTTTATTTTTGAAACATCTTGTGTGCTTGCCCTGGTTGGAGTGCAGTAGCATGATCATAGCTCACTACAGCCTAGAACTCCTGGCTCAAGTGATCCTCTGCCTCAAACTCCAACGTAGCTGAGACTACAGTTGGGAACTATCACAGCTGGCTAAATTTTTGTAATGTTTAATGTTTTTTGTATAAATGGGGTCTCACTATGGTGACAAGGCTGGTATCAATTTCCTGTCCTAAAGCAATTCCATTTCGTCAGCCTATCAATATGCCAGGAATACAGGCATGAGTCACCATCCCTGGTCATCGCCTTTTTAATGTTTTATTCTCCCAAGTTCTTCTCAAAAAAGTCAACATGCACCAAGTATCAGCCAACATTTGAACTTCAACCATGAGCTGAACTCAGTTGCAGGACTCTCCATTCCCAACAAGGGACAAATGGAGAAAGAAATGGTGAGAGGGAGCAGCTCGATGCCGGCCATGCTAATTGGGCACCTATTGTGTGCTGGGAAGACCCACAGAGCTCCTTCTCAGCTCCAGCTCCAGCCACAGCAGGACACCCATGGGTGTAGAAGGCCTAGCCCAGAGGAGGGAGCCTTAGCAAGCGGAGCACCCCTCCATGGAGTATTGACACTCAGTCAATTATTTCCATCAATTGCTGGTTTCTTTCTGCACAAGGGAATACTTTTGGGCTGTCAGGATCATCACATTAAATGTTCTGAAAACTAGTAGAAGGTATGAGATATTGCACTGAACCATTGTGAGCAAGAAAATCCATTCAATGTTCTTTGATTTGGTTAAAACAAACCTTTACTAAAAGGCAGCACAGAGTAATGCTTGCCAGTGGGAATTTAAAAACATCTTAGAAAACCACTCCTTTCTCAGTTTAAGAGGAAAGGTGAAAGGCTTGTGTGGGAGAATAAGAAAAGACATATTTATGTAATACTTTGAGTTTCTATTGCTCCTAACCACCATTGCTACATAATTATTCCAAAGTATAGCTCTTCTTTACCCACGCTACCGTTCAAAAGTACCTCACTGATTCTGTAAACTCCAACTAACTCACCCCATAGTCCCTAGATGACCACAGAGGCCTACTATCCTCTCCTTTTTACTGTCACTCTCCTCAGTCCAGCAATCTCATTCTTCTTCCTGCATAAGGCTTCTGGGTTTCTGCCCTTTTTTATCTGCACTCTCTGCTGAGATTCTTTTGTCTTCTCCCATCCCAAACCCATCCATACTTCCACTGCTTAACCAGGGGTAATTATCTCATCCACCCAGACTGATTTTTAACATTACCTTCCTGCTCCCACCCTCTCTCCACTCTGAACAAGTTTTACTAGGTTGTTGTTAAGTTTTGGGGTTCAGAGAATCTGACTAGTGTGAGTTTCCCGAAGTAAAGGTAATGCGTTAATAATTTTCACTTTAATTGCTCTTTGTGCAGGGTTTTGCACATAATTTAACACGATAAATCCTCCCTGGGTAAATGCATAAATCTTTGCAATCTCTTATTTCACTCCCTTAGAGTTTGGCTCTTTTCCCATATGACCATCCAGAGTCCTGTCTAACCAGAGTGAAAATGTTTGTGGTTGTCACCTAACATGGCTGAGAATTCCCCATATGTATGGGACACCTGCCTCCTTCTCAGGAACTCCGTCTTTCTGGCTGGCATCCCTGCTGAGAATAGAAATAAATGCTGTCTATGCCAACTCCCTAGAACAAGTATGGTTTCATCTAGACAAGTTTTCAAAATGAGGAAACAGGATGCATACAAGTATTTTATTCTCACTTTTTGGCCCTGGGGTTTATTAAGAAGGTGAAATTATACAGAAGAATAAATTAGTTTAGCTGAAAAAACAAAAAAAAAGTAGGTAACTGATAAATTGAGACTGCAATAAAAATAGAAGATGTTCAGGAATTCCATGTTATTGGTGCATAGAAATGCTACTGATTTTTGTGCATTGGTTTTGTGTCCTAAAACTTTACTTGCTTATCCATTCCAGGAGGCTTTTCAAGTTTTCTCCAAAAGGAGTTTTGGAGAGGCTTTAGCATTCTCTACATAGAGACTCATATTGCAAATAGAGAGCAAGAATTCAACTTTTTTTTTCTATTTGGATGTCTTTTTTTTTCTATTATCATTGATCTGGCTAAGACTTCTAAATCTAATTAAATTGTGCTTGAGAGATTTTTGTACATTTTAATATGTCAGTAATTAATTTTATATCTGTAAAAAGTCCCCTTATAAAGGAATATGTAGCTGTTTTATTTAGTTGTTTTATTATTGATGCACATTTGATTTGTTTTCAGTTTGGAAAAGTACCAAGTAATGCTGTTTCGAGCACTTTTCTGCATTGCAAACTATGCTGGCATTTCTATTATACCTAATAGTGGAGGTGCTGGGTCCCAGAGTGTGGTTAAGTACATCGTGTAAGTTAGGAGATACTAGCCAAGCCATTTTGAATATGGTTATAACAGTTTACACACAGAATGGTATAAGAAAGTTCCAGTTGCTTGGCATCATCACTAGTACTTAATTTTATCAGTTTTCAAAAATGTTAACTATTGCATAGTGGTATTCAATTGTATTTGTAATGTGTATTTTTCTGATGCATAAGGATATGTATATGTTAATCTACTTGTTGGCCCTTCGGTTCTGTATGTGGAACTCCTAGTCACATGTTTGCCAATTTTGTTCAATGTATGCATCTTTCTTTACTATTTGATGGGATTTAGTTAAATAATCTAGATAAAAGGCTTTTGCCATATAAATATATGGCAAATGTAGACTTCCACTTTGTTCTTGCTTTTCTACTTTCCTGAAGGTTTAATTTCTATGAAGAGAAGGTTTTAATTCTAATAAGATCCAATTTGTCATATTTGTGTCTTGATGGTTAATGCACTTTGTGTCCTAAGAAATCTTGGCCGGTGCCAAAGTCATGAACATATTTCTCTACGTTATCTACTAGAAATATTGTTTTCAACTTTCACCTTAAAATTTAAAATCCACTTGTCATTGAAATTTGTTAATGATGTAAGATAGGAGTATTTCTTTCTCACATAAATAACCAGTTGACCCAAGGCTATTTACCGAGAAGATGTCTTGTCTCCACTGATCTTCTGTGCCTCTTTTGTAATATACAAAATATCCAAATGTGTGGGTCTGAGTTGGACTCTCGAGTTTTTCTACTTTTCTTTGTGCCTATTTTGGCATTACTAACATACATAGCTTTTATTACTATAGCTTTAATCTAAGTCTGAATATATGCCATTGTAAGCTCACAAACTTTGTTTTTCTTCAGGACAGTTTTTACAGTTCTTTGATTTTTTATATGTATTTAATTTTTTTAAATTGATTATACAGTTTCTACAAGATTTTAGCCAAAATATTGTATTGTGAAAATACAAATCTATAAATCAATCTGGAGAAAAGTTACATAGAAACAAAGCAAAACAAAACACTGATAACCTCCAAACCAAACTTAAAGAGAACCCCACAATAAGAAAAGAAGTTCCAAAATTAGAATAAATATTTGCAACTCATGAAATTACAAAAGGGCTCACACATCTTCTATACAAAGATCTCTCTCTCTCTATCTTCTTTTTTTTGTTGTTGTTTTAACAGAGTCTCGCTCTGCCACCCAGTCTGTAGTGCAGTGGTGCAATCTCAGCTCACTGCAACCTCCATCTCCCAAGTTTCAGCAATTCTTCTGCCTCAGCCTCCTGAGTAGCTGGGAGTACAGGCATAGGCCACCATGTCTGGCTAATATTTTTTGTATTTTTAGTAGAGACGGAGTTTCACCATGCTGGCCAGGTTGGTCTTGAAATCCTGACCTCAAATGATCCACCTGCCTCCGCCTCTCAAAATGCTGAAATTACAGGTCTGAGGAACCACAGCTGACCTGTAAAGACGTCTTAAAAATTAGTTAAAAAACAAACAAAACAGAAAAGGAGAAAAAAGAAATATCCACGCAGTTAAAAAGAAAAAGAAAAAAAAGGCAGAAGACATTATTTTACAGGTCCAGGGCCCTGTGCCCCTCACTGGAATGGGGGTGGACATGGGCTTCACAGGACATTAAATGCATCAAACAGTTGCTGGTTGAACGTGAGAAATTCTTGTGGGACCAGCCTCAAGAGCAGAGCCCGTGGTGTATTTTTTCATCCCCTAGCCCTGCAAAAAAAAAAACCTGGCTGCGCCGTGCTCTATGCTCACCTGCATTGGCCATGTCCAGAGCCCTGAGCACCTATGGACACCTAAGTCTGCCCAAACTCACCCCATCCCAATATTCTATCTGGTATTGAGCATGACACCATGTCGTCACTTAACATGTGTTTATACAGTTTTGTATTCAACTCTCCATTTTACAACAGGAAGACTGAGGCCCAAAAAAGCCAAAGACTGGTCCAGATCGCAGAAACTGGGCGGAACACAGAGTATTAGGGAGGGAACCAGCTTCCTAGGCCTTGCATGCACCCCAACCATCAGGTTTGCTTTGGAAATGAGAGCCCCTAAGTCCTGGAAAACCTTGTGCTCTACTTTCTACCTGGGCTTTCTACTATTCCACTTCTCACATAGGTGTGCAGGCATGCACACACAAACACACCGCACACACACACAAGCTTCTAAAGTGGAGATCATGGAGATGAGGTTAGGGAGGAGGAAACCAGAGAAGTGACAAAAGGGGAAGAAATAGTAGAGACAGCTTTGCCGTGAGGCAGAGGCATCCACTCCCCCAGCTACATGTCCAGGAGCTGACAGCATGGGATGAAGGATCCTCCAGGTTCCCTGTGTTCTGCGAGGCCTGGGGACCTCCGCAGCTGTTTCAAGAGGACAAGACTGGGGTTGTGACTCCCACCTCTGTGGGCACCTGGAGCTAAAATGAGCTATGCCCTCCCCCCACCACCCCATGTGATATAAAGAGAGACTACGGGAAAGAAAGCCTTGTTTTCTCCCTCATAAATAGGGGTACTCAGAAGGAATAATACCAAGGATTCTAGATACTCATAGGTGTCTGCTGCCCTTGGCTTTTCATTGGTAACTCACTGTGCTTTGAGACTCTGGGAAGAGGCTTTTCTGTTTCTAGAGGTCCTTCAGAGAAGAGAGAGGCCTAGAGACTTGGGCAGATGAGGACTTGGAATAAAGCAGAATGTGACAATGCACTGGGCTCTGGAGTGTGGGGCCCAGAAAAAATACTAGTTTTTTGGGTTGTCCTTGAGGTCCTCATTCGGAAGTGGAAGAAAATAATGACGCCGAATGCTGTTAAAGTGTTTAATGAGTGCACAGCACACCCAAAGCGGCTGAGGAAAATAGGAATCAAGGGAGGCTTCCGAGGTCACTTTTATGGCCCTTGGAGCCTTCAGATACTGCTCCTTTTCCCCAGGGGTCCCTGAAGAGCCACTGCCTTGAGAATCCCCCAGTACAGGTACCTGTTTTGCGATGCTTCTGCCTGGGGCTGCAGTGCTAGTGGAGGCCTCTAGGTGGCGGCAGACCCCGTGTTTCTTATGCCCGCTGGGCTTTCCTGGAGCAGCTGGAGCCAGGGGTCAGTCACGCTGAGGTCCTGCACTTCCTGTTATCATTCTTGATCTCCACATTATTGGGTGGCCAAAAGCAGGAAGAAGGGCTTTGTGATTTTCCATGTTATTTTACTCAGCGACTCTTCCCCTAGCACTCACACTGTGGCAGCTACCTTGGTAGATTCACCATGTGGTATCAAAAATGATTATGTTATCCCTGCCTCCCGGTGGGAGCCCACAGTCTGAGGACTGCAGGACAAAAGCGCTAAAGCAAGTACATGCGAAAGAAAAGGCATTTTATAATGGAAATAAAGTAGAATGTTGGGAGGGAGGGCTGGGGAGAGGTTCTCTGGAGGGGACATGAATGCCTCACTGAGATGACATTATGTTGTGACAGGAATGACAACTGCGCAGGTGTGGAAAGTGTGTCAGGGAAAAGCCACTCTTTGTGAAGAGACTCAGAGGCACAAGTCAGTTCAGCAGAGGAGGTTAGGAAGGGACCAATGTGGCTTCAGGCAGCCTGAGAAAGAAAGGAACAGAGGGGAGGGAGGATCCTGGGGCCTGAAAGAGGAGGTTACTCATTTGCTCCTCTCTGACAACATTGCCCTGAATTTTAGCATCTTTCGACAACAAATACTATCTCACAAATTTTGTGAACCAGAATCTCGATATAGCTTAGTTGGGTGCCTCTGCCTCAAGGTCTCTTAATTGGCTGGGGCTGTGATTTCAACTGAAGCTGGATTTGGGGAAGATCAGCCTCCACTCTCCCTCATAGAGATTGGCACGATTCAGTGTGAACTGAGAGCCCGAGTTCCTTCCTCTCCATGGGTCTGGGCATCTCCTCAGTTCTCTATCATGTGGGTCTGTACCTAGAGCATCTTAGGACACTGGAGACCGCTTCCTTCTCTTGAGGATTACAATAAAGAGATGAAAAATGACAGAGATAGACAGACATATGCACAGAAAAAGAGAGAAAGGGAGACAGAGAGATTGAGAGAGGAAGCACAAGACAGAGCAAGTAGGAGGAAAATAATATTTTTAAAAAATATAACTTTGGAAGTTGCAGCAGACTATGTGATTTCCTCCCCCCTCCACTTTCCAGAACCTTAATGCCCAGTGTGATGGCATTAAGAGTTCAGAGGTAATTAGGTCCTAAGAATGAGGCCCTCATGATGGAGATTACTGGCTTTGTAAAAGAAACCGCAGATGGCTGTCTCTCCCTCTCTCTGCTAAATGAGAATACAAACTGAAGTCCACCATGTGTATTCTCACCTCTGTCTCCCAGTCAGTAACACTATCAGTTTCCTCATCTGTCCTTTCTACTTTCTTTAAAAGAGGATGCTGATTGCAGACAACACGTGACAGATGCATTTCAAATCAGAAAGGAGTTTCTTGAGATATACCTGATTTTAGCTTTAAGTAGAATTTCCTGGAGAGTTTTAGTTACAATACCACCTTCAAGAGGATGGTGGTGAAACTCATAGTAAACATTTGGCAAAACATAGGTTATGGGGCAGCCATCTCCTAGGAACACTTCATCGGGGTTTATATATGAAATGTGAGGTATCGTAGGTTTAATCCTGGCACAGAACCAAAACTGAGTGCATTTCACTTGAACAGCTGACCTGTCCCCAGCACAGGTCCATATCAAGAAACGGAGAAGAAAGAATCCATTTATCCCCAGAAAGGTCTTCATTTGCCCAAATTGAAAACCAACTTTCACTCAGGAAACTAATGTCGGGTTTAATTAAAATATAAATCGGTCATATGTTTTCAAAATTAAATTATATATGTGTTTGTCTGTCTCTATAAATATGTCCCCAACTTTGCTCATGGCTTATCTTCATATTTTTTGGCTGATTTTCAATGGTTGTCTTATCTTGTGTGGATGAATAGTCATTGAAATAGTCTTAATTTCACAATGTGTTTAATTATGAATCTATACTTCCTTTGTGTGAGAGAAAATCTTTTGTGAACAAAATTTAATTTTTGGAAAGATTTATAACTCCATATTTTGTCTTTTAAAAATTGTGATCGTGGTACAAACACGTAATGTAAAATTTACAATTTTAATTATTTTTAAGTGTATATTTCGTAAGTGTTAAGTACATTCACATAGTTTTGCAAAACACCTGTAGAACTTCTATGTCTTGCAAAACTAACATTAAATGCCTTTTAAGACAACTGCCCATTTTACCATCTCTTCAGCCCTTGACAAACACCATTCTAACTTTTTTTTCCTATGAGTTTGTCTACTAAAGATACCTGATTATGAATGGAATCATAGACTGTCACTTTGTTCCTGGCTTATTTCAATTAACATGATCTTCTCCAGAATTATCATATAATGTGTCTTTTTAAAGACTGAATAATATTCCAATTTGTGTATGTGCCACTTGTTATTAATCTGTTCATTGGTCAAGGGACAGCTGGATTGTTTCTGCCTTTTGGCTTGTGTTAATAATACTGCAATAAATTTGGTTGTGCAAATATCTCTTCCAGATCTGCGTTGTATATTTTAAGGACATAGCCAGAAGGGGGTTTGCTGGATTATATAATAATCTCATTTTAAATTTTTTGAAGAGCTTTCATACTATTTTAAAAATTGGCTTGAGGCCATAGATAATTGTGACTTTGCTTTGCATTTTTCTAGAAGAGTGATGTCGAGTATCCTTTAAAATACCTAGTCATTTCTATGTCTTCTTTGGAGAAAGGTCGTTTCAAACATTTACCATTCTAAATCAAGTTATTAACATTTTGTTGTTGTTGAATTTTAGGAGTTTATATATTTTGGAAATTAACACCTACCAAATATGTGATTAGAAAATATTTTTACACTTTTTTGTTATATGTATATATGTATGCACGTATATTACCCTATACAAGACAGGGTCTTGATATATTTTCATGGCTAGTCTCAAACTTTTGGCCTCAAGTGATCGTTCTGCCTTGGCCTCCTAAAGTTCTAGAATTATAGGCATGAGCCAGCATGTCCAGCTTTCACCCACTTATTAGGTGACATTTGTATGCCACTAAATGTTTTCTTTGATGTGTAGAATACTTGAAGGTTAATGTAGTTCCTTTCTTTTTTGTTCTTTTCCTTGTTTCTTATGAATTTGATGTCATACTTAAGCAAAGTTTTAAGACTTATGTCATAAACTTTTCCCCTATGTCTACTTCTAAGGATTTTATTAGTTTTTATGTTTAAGCATTAAATCCATTAAAAAACAACTTTGTATATAATACAAAGGAAGCATCCAACTTTATTTTTGCTCTGTAAACATTCAATTTTGAAAATTCTTTGTTAAAGAGAATCTTATTTTTCTATTGCGTGGTCATGGAAAGCATATGGAAGATTATTTTATCACGTATGCGAGGGTTTATTTCCAGGATGTCTATTCTGTTTCATCATCTATGTATCTGTTTTTGTGGCAATACCACATTGTTTTTATTTTTGTAGCTTTCATTCATGATTTTAAATGAGAAAATGTAATAACTGTTTGTCCTTTTTAAAGGGTGTTTGGCAAGTCACAGTTCCTAAACAACTTTTAGAATTATACACAAAAATTCTGCAGAAAAAAACCATTGGGATTTTGATGAAAATTACGTTACATTTTTATATCATCATGGATAATACTGACAACTTTTTTTTTTTCCTTTGGGGGTGGAGTTTTAGTGAGTCACTCAGGCTGAAGGACAGTGGTGTGAGCTGTGCTCACTGCAAGCTCTGCTTCCCATGTTCAAGCAATTCTCCAGTCTCAGCCACCAGAGTAGCTGGGATTACAGTCATGCACCAACACGTATAGCTAACTTTTGTATTTTTAGTAGAGATAGGGTTTTGCCATGTTGGCCAGGCTAGTCTCAAACTTCTGATCTCAAGTGATCCACACACTTTGGCCTCGCAAAGTCCTGGGATTACAGGCATGACTCACGCGCCAGCCCTGACATCTTAACAATATTAAATCACCTGACACTTGAGCAAGACTATATGTAAGATTTTGCTTAATTTCCTCTTATTTCATATCTGAAACATTTTCTTGCTTTTGATTTCCAGTTTCATTTACATTGCATGACTTCAGTTTTCTTAAATTTAATAAGACATGTATCCTAACAGAATGTACCATGTGTGGTTGAGAATATTGCATATTTTGCTGCTTTCGATCGCAGAGTTCTGTAAATGCTGGTTAGGTCTATAATGTTCAGGTTTGGCTTTCTTACTGATATTACATCTGACTATTCTAGTCATTATTGAAAGCGGAGTCTTGAAGTCCACAATTGTTGTGTTGCTATATATTTCTTGCTTGACTTCTGTCAATATTTGTTTTACATATTTGAAAGACGAGAATCAGTTGAACCTGGGAGGCGGAGGTTGAAGTGAGCCAATCGCGAGATCGTGCCATTGTCCTCCAGCCTGGGAGACAGAAACTCTATCTCCAAAAAAAAAAAAAAAATTAAGAAAGATATCAGTGTTATTTATAGTAATATAAAAATTTAATGTAATTTTTATCAAAATCCCAATGGTATATTTTTGCAGATTTTTCAAATTATATATATGATTTCTAAATTATTGTTATGGATTTCTTGCAAGTTAATCCATCTCACCGTTACATAATAACAATCTGTCTCTTGTTAAAATTTTTAACTTAAAATATATTTTGTTTAATATAACTATGACCATGCCCCTCCAATTGTAGCTGCTCTTTGCATAAAATATATTTTCTTTATACTGCTACTTTCAACTTATTTGAGTCCTTAGAGCTAAAGTGACTCTTGAAGAGAGTACATTGCTGGATCTTCTTTGTTCTTAATGCATTAAATCATTTTATGCATTTTCTTTAAGGTATTTAATTTTTTGTATTTGAAGTAATTACTGTAGTTAATGAAGTTACTATTATTATTTGTAATTGTCTTCTGTGTTTCTTGTAGATGTGTTATTTATCATTTTTTTCTCTTACTGCTTTATTTTTCTTCGTTGATTTTGTAGTGACATGATTCAATTTCTTTCTCATTTGCCTTTGCATACCATCTACAGGTTTTTTTTGTAATCATCTTGAGAAATAAAGACTTCAAAAAACATCTTAAAGTTATGACAATATATAATGACTATATTTCAATGGAATGCAAAGCTGTACCTCTTTATACCCTGACTTTGTTATTAATATCACTTGTTATCTTTTCTTATTGAGTATCTACGAACACATATTTATGCAGCTTTCTGCCTCATTTTTTAAATTCCATAGCAATAACGTGAAAGTTTTGTGCACCATCATTATGACAGTAGAGATTTCTATAGCTGTTTATGTATTTACCTTTAATAGAGAGCTTTCTATTTTCATATGCTTTTATGATGCTGTGCAGCATATATTGTCATTTTTGGACGTGATAGACTTTCTTTTACATTTCCTTTAGCACTGTTCCTGTGATTAGTTACACTCTCAACTTTTATTTGTTTTGGAAATGCTTAACATTTTTTTCTGAAGTGAAATTATTCCAGTTGAAGCTTTTTGTTTAGCATGATTTCTTCTTGTTTAATTACCTTGTCATCTAGGGAGTTCTCAGCTACTTTTTAAAAATATCCTCTTTATTATTTTTCTCCTATATTGTTTTTCTAAGACTCTTTTTATAAATACGGTGGTCCACTTGGTGGTGTGCTGTAAGTCCCAATTTTCATTTTTTCTCTATTCTGTTTAAAAATTTGTTTTCATGAATCAGTATTTATACGTGCAATGATATCAACTGTCTAATTTTTTCTGCTTTATTAAATCTGCTTTTGTGACTGTTTATTAAATTTTTAATATAGTTACTGTGTTCTTCAGAGTCACAATTTTTCTTGGTTTTTAAAAATCTTTTTATTGATATCTCGTTTTCTTCATGTATCACTTCTAATATTTTTTAGTTGTCTATGTTCTGTTTTTGTTCATTAAGCACTTTTTTCTAATTACATTTTAATGTAATTAGAATGTCCACCTTTACAATACACAAATACAGTAATGGTAACTCACACTAAAACAAAACATACTTCTGATAGCCATTATTTTTCTGTTTGGGACAAAATTAAAGTTTTTATTTTGTCACAAAAACAGGAATGTACTTATACAAAAGATCAAAATAGGCCATCTTTTTAAACAAAAAGGCAATGATTCACACAAGACTATGAATAGAACATGTAACTAATTGATACAAATCTAATAGGATTTGTTAAAATCAGCCACATCCAATACATCTGAAGCGTTCTTGTATAAAATATCACGTGAAGAAAAGAAGACTTTATCAATATCTTAAAAAGTGGGTTTGTTCATAGTCTGACAAGTTACCATTAAAAGTGTTTCCTATGACATAAGGAAATGCAATATTATTTTTCTTGAACACTTTCAGCGTAAGAGTTTCCACTCAATAAAATCGCAGAGGATCTGAAACTGAGGAAATGTACTTGATTACTAACAGCTTGTGAAACTTAATACTTTTTTTTTTTTGCATCATCAGCGGCTTTTACTGAACTTACAACCAACTTGCCGCTCAATATGCAGCTCAGATGTGAGAGACGCGTCTCTGTACGGGAGCCGGTACTGTCTTCAATACTATGCATGCAGGTGTCTACCACAGGCAAACAGTTTACTCCACATTTTCTAGTAATGTAATCTTCCTATTAGCAAAAAGCTGTAACCAGTCCCTGTAGACTGAAGGGACTCAAGTCACAGGATGCGGATTTCCTCTTCATGGTTTTTATTTTGATATTTGAACTGTTGATGCAACATATAAGCAGGGTGTTCAGGACCTGCTGTGCCTAAGGGACTGATAGAGGGAAAAGTTCTATTTATTCTTTGTGATGTGATGCACAGATGAAAAACTTAACACACAATAATAGAAGTTGGTCGTTAATAAATCACACCCTAGTCTTTCAGAGCTTCCGTAAGCAGACGACATTGTCAGTTTTCTAGCTCTTGTTTTAACACTGCAACAACAATGATGCATATGTCCAGAATCAGCTAAAAACGCCGTCAGATTCTTTTTCTCTTAGATTATCTATTTTTCATTGTTCCCAAATATATCTGAATGATTACCTTCCGGCATTCTCTGCTGTTGCTCGTTGGGATGCTCTCGATTGTCCCCGTGTTTTGTGGGCTTTTGGGAGAGGGCTCTTGGGAAGGATGCACCACTGTTGGGAGGTTGTCAGTCATTGGGATGTCTCCAGGGATGATGCATTCCCTGGCTGCAGGAAGTCCTCCGGGAGCCACGCCCACCATGCCTGGCAGATATCCGTAGGTAGCACCACTGAGCTCAGGATTAATTGCTTGCTGATCTATTACGGACCAAAGCGCTGATGTGACAAAGAATTCCTTGTTCACCCAGTTTCTTAAGCTTCCCGGGATGCGACTTATGATGGTTTGGCGGATCTCAGTGGCAACTGCCTCCCTCATCTCCAGCGACACCTGCTGGCTGTAGCAGGCAGTGAGAGGAGTGCAGATAAGATTCCAGGCATCTTTCAACAGACCCTGAGCAAAACTAAAGGGCTCCGACTCATTCACGTCGAGGGCTGCCCCTCGTATTCTGCCCTCCTTGAGGGTGTGTGCTCAGGCTTTCTCGTCCACCAGGCCACCACGGGCTGCGTTCACAAGGAATGCTCCCTGCCTCATCTGCTTTATGGTAAAGTCATTGATAAGGTGGTAGTTTTGTTCATTGAGATTGCAGTGCAAGGAGACGCAGTCGCTCTGATACGGCAAATCCTGCTGTGTGTAGACCCTATGCAAACCCAGGGATCGCTCGATCCCATCCTGCAAAGACCTTGGCTCGAACTGCAACCTCCTGCTGGGTGCGACCGAAGCCGATGAGGCCCAACATCTCCCCACGAATGCGGGCCTTTACTGAGGCCACCTCGCCAGTCTGCTCCACGCTCTGAACTCGCGTGCCTTCCCTCACTGCCTGGTACAGCGACCTGTTCCCCCGGTACAGATTGAGGATGTGGCCGGTGGTGGAGACGGCTGTCTCTTCCACGGCTGCGGACGGGATGCTGCACACAGAAATTTCGAGATCGCCAGCAGCCTTGATGGCCACGTTGTCGTAGCCACTGCCCACCTGCACGATCACTCTCAGGGCCTTGAAATTTTCCAGGTCCTCCCTGGTGAGGGAGATGGTGTGGTACATCATGGCGCCCAAGGCTTCGTTTAGAACTTTCTCCTGGATCTCCTGCATGGACTGAGCCTCACAGAAGGCCAGGTGGACAGGTCCTTCAGGATGGGCATGTCCACAGTGCAGTCCCGTCCATCCAGCAGAGCCACTACGAGGCGGGGTTCAGGGTGACTTTCATGATCTGGGGGCGAATTCCTCACAAATTCTGTCCAATCGCTGTCTCTTGACTTAGCGCTTATCCACAAGGGCCATTCTTTAGGGAACTTTGCAACTCTCAGATCAAAAGGCAAAGCAGTCCTCTAAGAACGTAGGGGAACTCTCAGGAGTCTGCGTGCATGACGCCACTATGAACCCAATATAAATTTGTTCACAAACTCTATAGTTCACACGATGGAGTGTCCATCTTTTTAAGGGAATACAGCTTCTTTGGTTCAAAACCATTTAAGGTGATGAAACCCGTTTGCTTGCAACTCCGCCACAATCGCGCAGCCACCAACGAATCTCACCACGACCCCAGGCCGAAGCCGCCTCCATTCCCAGGGATCGCGGACTCCGGGCGCTCTAGACCTGGGGTCGTGGTGAGATTCTCCCTTGGATGCCCCTGTTCTACAGTAAAGGAAATATCTTTGGAATGTAAAAAGAGAAAATAATAAGCATCACCCCAATAGGCAAGAATGAACAAATAACAAAGATGAGAGGTGCAAAGGCCAAGGAGGAAACTTTAAAAATGTGATGTGGGAAGTTCTGCTTCAATGAAATTCGTTCTGGAAAATCCTAGATTTACTTCTTTTGCTGCCACAGATGCACATTTCCTACCCTATGCTTATTATGCTCCTAAATCTTCTAAGGCTCCTCCTGTCCCTCCACTAATATTCCAGGGCTTTCACAGTGACAGCCAAAGCTCTCCTCTTCTTTCTGTTATTCCCTTGAAGGCCTTGCGGTCTGAGTGCTTTTCCATTGTTTTGGGGGATCTGGGGAAATCTGCACATTTTGCGAGACTTCTATATTAAGCTATTTTGTAAAAATCTGTGCCTCATGTCAGAATTTTGTGAGTAAAAGTGCAGGCATTGGGGTTTGGTTCACATATTTCAGAAACACCAAGGACAAATGTTTCTGCTTCATAATTTTCAGTCCTATGATTTCAAATGTGATCCTGCAAAAAAATCGGAAAAACTTTTATCAGAGCCCAAAGCACTTCAGCACATATGATATAGTGAAGCTTCTATTTCACTTTATTCTTTTTTTCATCTCTGGTAATGTAGGTCAAAAAGTTTTCTTTTCATTGGTAGAAATTAACTTAAAAACGTGAACTCTCTATGCCAAGCACCTCACCTGTGGAATAGTTTATTGCATCTATTCACCTCAAGGAATTTTTAAAGACCTTAATGCTATAGAAAAACTTAGAAACCTGCCAAGAATAGAATAAATTCTTGTTACATTATTTCTTATTGAGTTATTTTATTATTTAATCTTATATAAAGCTTAGTGGGACTGTGATCTTCACGTTTTCACTTTTTGATTTTTATGTATCCCAAATTAGCCTATAATTTTAGCTTCAGGGATTTCAGAATAGCATACTTGAATTTATGTGTTATATAAAAAGTGAATTACTTAGTATGCACCTCACATTAATAAAATTTCAGTTTGTGTGTCTAAGTTTACTGCATAGAAAAACTTACCATTAGTGTTTCTATTTACTTTCCTCAACATTATCTGAATGATAATATAATTTATTTCTCATTGCTTATTATATAGTAGTGTTTCATTGCATATTTTCCAATATTCATGTTGTTCCCATATTTAAAAATGTAAAGCTTTTCTTTACTTAAAAAAATAAATTATAGGCCAGTGCAGTGGCTCACGCTTGTAATCCCAGCACTTTAAGAGGCTGAGGTGGGTGGATCACAATGTCAGGAGTTCAAGACCAGCCTGGCCAACATGGTGAAACCCCGTCTCCACTAAAACCACAAAAAGAATGAGCAGGGCATGCGGGCGGGTGCCTATAATTCCAGCTACTCGGGAGGCTGGGGCAGATAATTGCTTGAGCCTGGGAGGTGGAGGATGCAGTGAGCCGAGGTCTCGCCACTACATTCCAGCCTGGGTAACAGAGCGAGACTCATTGAAATCCTCAATAAAATTTTCTTCTAAATGTTCTTTATAGAAGATTATAATGCATTTGTTGTGAAATTTTGTTACTCTAGCCATATGCTAATAATTCAAAATCTGTTCTTTATGAGTGTCCAGTTATGGTTGAATATTGCAGTTATCTAGAAAGAGTCTTCTTCAGTTGCATGATTTGTTTATTCAGTATTTCACAGGTTAATGTTTATCTAATTTTGTTTTGTAACATTTTATATTCCTGTATTTTCCTGTTAGGATAGGCTGTCTTACATCATTTAATTGTGTTTTTAGTTTCTGCTTATATGTTATAATTTTTTATGACTATATTTAACTGTGTACACTTTAAAAGAGTGTAAAAAAAGTCAAATATGAATCAACCATATGTGTATTGCCAACAGAATTCTCTGTTCGTTTGACTGTATAAACATTACTCACGCTTTATTTATGACTTCTGTATTTATTTAATTAGTTGGTGGTCAATTATTTTTTTAATCCTCTCTGGGTGAGTAGTTGTGGAAATTGCCCTAATTTCCACAGCTATGTATTAATGAATCTATATTACATTTGCGTGAGGAAAACACTTCTGTGATGAGAAGGTAATTTTTTTTTTTTTTTTTTTTGACCACAGAAGTTTTTATTGCCCTCCTGCTCCGCAAAGGGACGTTGCTTCTGCTGGCTTAGCACCTCAAGACGTCTGTGATGTTGGCCTCAGACACCATTTTGCCGTCCACTATCCTGTGGGTGTTGGTCTTTTGGATGCTTTGCAGGTATTTGCTGCTGTCCAGAATACCGCCAAGATTGAAGTCCTTCCCATCTTCTAGCAGACGGCAGTAGGTGGCAATCTCTGTGAAATGGGATACAGAGATCCAGGAGCCCCAGACCCCACGCCTGCATAGAAGCTCGCCGCGCTGCTGACCTGCTGAGCACTTTAGCTGGGCGACTGGACAGATCCCAGGGACAGGTAGTAGTTGATGGAGAAGGTGTGGAGCAAGTGGTGAAGCTCGCTGTGTACGGGGAGGAAAGCGAGAGGACAGGACTCAGGTTTTGCCGAGGTCCTGAAGATAATTATTGAAATGCATTAAAATGGTATCTCACTTAGATATTATTATTGTTTACATTGTTATAAGAAACATATAAAATTGGCAATTATTTACAATTTTACAATAATCTACAATGACAATAATTATATAGTTTAGACTTTTCAGCACATTGACATTATTCGACATATCTCTAGAACATTTTTATCTTACAAAACTAAAACTCAATACACCTGAAACAACTGCCTGTCTTCTCCTTTGTTCAGCCCTTTACAAATGCTATCTTATTCTCTGTTTCTAAGGATGTTACTACTTTATATATTTTATACATGTGGATACACTCAGTATCTGTCTTGTAGCTGGCTTATTTTATTTAGCATAATGTCATCAAGATTTTATTTTTATTATAGATAAAATGTTTTCTGCTTTTCAAAAGCTGGGTAATATTCTATGGTTTTTATATTCCAAATTGTACTCATTCGTTTGTTTGTTGAGGGAAGTATGGATTGCTTTAACCTATTGATTTTTGTAAGTAAAGCTACAATAAATATGTGAGAGTTTACATCTTTTTTGCATTCTGTTTTATTAGTCTATTTGTCTGTCTTTATGCCAGTAACAAACTACTTAGATTACTGTAGATTTGTAACAGGTTTTGAAAACAGGAATTGTAATGTTTCCAAAATTTTTCTCTTTTTGAAAACTGTAGAGTTCTTTGTGGTCTCCTGAAATTCCATATACTTTCGGGAGTCACATTTTCTGTATCTGTCAAAAATAAAATTAAGAATTTTATAGGGATTGTATTAAATCTGTAGGTCACTTTTGGCATTATAGACATGTTCAAAATATTAAGTTTTCTAACTCTTGAACAGAAGCATGTTCAAGAGAAAATTGCTTAATTTTTACATATTTGTGAATTTTATGAATTTTCTTCTGTTATTGGTTGCTAGTTTTCATCCTTTTTGGTCAGAAATTATGTATGTAACATTCAATTTTTTTATTATACTTTAATTTATAGGGTACATGTGCAGAACGTGAAGGTTTGTTACACAGGTATACATGTGCCATGTTGGTTTGCTGCTCCCATCAACTCATCATTTACATTAGGTATTTCTCCTAACGCTATTCCTTTCATAGTCCCTCACCCCCAAACAGGCCCCAATGTGAGATGTTCTGCGCCCTGTGTCCATGTGTTCTCATTGTTCAACTCCAACCTATAAGTGAGAGGTTGTGGTGTTTGGTTTTCTGTCCTTGTGATAGTTTGCTGAGAATGATGGTTTCCAGCTTCATCCATGTCCCTGCAAAGGACATGAACCCATCCTTTTTTATGGCTGCATAGTATTCCATGCTGTATATGCTCCACAATTTCTTAATCCAGTCTATCATTGATGGACATTTGGGTTGGTTCCAAGACTTTGCTATTGTGAATAATGCCGCAATGAACATATGCGTGTGTGTGTCTTTATAGTAGCGTGATTTATAACTCTTTGGGTATATACCCAGTAATGGGATTGATGAGTCAAAAAGTATTTCTGGTTCTAGATCCCTGAGGAATCACCACACTGTCTTCCACAATGGTTGAACTAATTTACACTCCTACCCACAGTGTAAAAGTGTTTCTATTTTTCCACATCCTCTCCAGCATCTGTTGTTTCCTGAAATTTTAAAGATCGTCATTCTAACTGGCGTGAGATGGTATCTCATTGTGGATTTGATTAGCATTTCTCTGATGAACAATGATGATGAGCAATTTTTCATATGTCTGTTGGCTGCATAAATGTCTTCCTTTGAAAAGTGTCTGTTATATCCTTTGCCCACTTTTTGATGGGTTTTCTTTTTCTTGTAAATTTGTTTTAGCTATTTGTAGATTCTTGATATTAGCCCTTTGTCAGATGGGTAGATTGCAAAAATTCTCTCCCATTCTGTAGGTTGCCTGTTCAATCTGATAATAGTTTTGTTTGCACCCTGGTTTCGAACCAGGTACGCTAGGGTCCCGAGGACATGAGCAAGGGCTGATGGGAAGGCACTTTCGTGCATGGGGGACACAGGCCCCACTTCTCGGCGGTGAGGTTTTCTTTCTTTTTTTTTTTTCCCCTGCCACATGTGACTCACCTCCCCTCCCTCAAACCTAACCTTCCCCTCAGGGGCCTTCTGCCCGCTTTGCGGTACCCATAGCGGGACCGAGACGCTCCCTGGGTTCGAACCAGGGACGCCAGGGTCCCGGGGCCATGTGCAGGGGCTGATGGGAAGGCACTTTCGTCCGTGGGGGACCCAGGAACGCTTCTCGGCGGCGCGTTTTTTTTTTTTTTTCTGCCACAGGTGACTAACCTCCCCTCCCTCACACCTTACCTTCCCCGCAGGGACCTCCTGCCCACTTTGAGGTATCCCTAGTGGGCCCGAGACGCTCCTTGTGTTCAACCAGTGATGCCAGGGTCCCCGGGACCCAGAGCACAGGCTGATGGGAAGGCACATTCGTCCGTGGGGGACCCAGTCTCGGCTTCTCGACGGCTCGGGTTTTTTTTTCCTGTCACAGGTGCCTCCCCTCCCCTCTCTCAAACCTAACCTTCCCCTCAAGGACCTTCTGCCAGCTTTGGAGTACGCCTAGCGGGCCCGAGACGCACCCTGGGTTCAAACCAGGGAAGCCAGGTTCCCGGGGCCATGCTCAGGGGCTGATGGGAAGGCACTTTCTTATGTGATGGACACAGGCCCGCTTCTTGGTGGCGCTGTGTTTTTTTTTTTTTTGGTTTTTTTTCCTGCCACAATTGCCTCCCATACCCTCCCTCAAACCTAACCTTCCCACTCGGGGGCCTTCTGCCCGCTTTGGAGTACCCCTATCGGGCCCGAGACGCACCCTGGGCTCAAACCAGAGATGCCAGGGTCCCGGGGCCATGCGCAGGGGCTGATGGGAAGGCACTTTCGTCCTTGGGGGACCCAGGAATGCGTCTCGACGCTGTTTTTTTTTTTTTTTTTTCTGCCACAGGTGCCTCACCTTCCTTTCCTCAAACCTAACCTTCCCCTCAGGGGCCTTCTGCCCACTTTGGGGTACCTCTAGCGGGCCTGAGTCTCTCCCTGGGTTCGAACCAGGGACGCCAGAGTCCCCAAGGCCCAATGCAGGGACTGATGGGAAGGCACTTTCGTCCATGGGGGAACCAGGAACGCTTCTTGGCGGCGAGTTTTTTTTTGTTTTGTTTTGCGTTTTTTTTTTCTGACACAGGTGCCTCACCTGCCCTCCCTCAAACCTTACCTTCCCCTTAGGAACCTTCTGCCCTCTTTGGGTACCCCTAGCGGGCCCTTTACAAGAAGCTCTTTAGTTTAAGTAGATCCCGTTTGTCAATTTTGGCTTTGTTGCCATCGCTTTTGGTGTTTTAGTCGTGAAATCTTTGTCCATGCCTACGGTATTGCCTAGGTTTTCTTCTAAGTTTTTATGGTTTTAGGTCTTACATTTAAGTCTTTAATCCATCTTCACTAATTTTTGTATACAGTGTAAGGAAGGGATCCAGTTTCAGTTTTCTGCATATGGCCAGCCAGTTTTCCCAGCACCATTTATTAAATAAGGAATCCTTTCCCCATTGCTTGTTTTTGTCAGTTTTTTCAAAGATCGGATGGTTGTAGATGTTTGGTGTTATTTCTGAGGCCTCTGTTCTGTTCCATTGGCCTATGTATCTGTTTTGGTACCAGTACCATGCTGCTTTCCTTGCTGTAGCCTTGTATTATAGATTGAAGTCAGGTAGCGTGATGCCTCCAACTTTGTTCTTTTTGCTTAGGATTGTCTTGACTATGCGGGCTCTTTTTTGGTTCCATATGAACTTCAAGGTAGTTTTTTCCAATTCTGTGAAGAAAGTCAATGGTAGCTTGATGGGGATGACATTGAATCTATAAATTACCTCAGGCAGCATGGCCATTTTCACAATATTGATTCTTCCTTTCCATGAGCACGGAATGTTCTTCCATTTGTTTGTGTCCTCTTTTATTTCGTTGAGCAGTGGTTTGTAGTTCTCCTTGAAGAGGTCCTTCACATCCCTTGTAAGTTGGATTCCTAGGTATTTTATTATCTTTGAAGCAATTGTGAATGGGAGTTCACTCATGATTTGACTCTCTGTATCTTATTGTAGGAATGTTTGTGATTTTTGGACATTGATTTTCTATCCTCAGACTTTGCTGAAGTTGCTTATCAGCTTAGGAGATTTTTGGCTGAGACGACGGAGTTTTCTAAATATACAATCATGTCATCTGAAAACAGGGACAATTTGGCTTCCTCTTTTCCTAGTTGAATATACTTTATTTCTTTCTCTTGCCTGATTGCCCTGGCCATAACTTCCAACACTATGTGGAATAGGAGTGATGAGAGAGGACATTCTTGTCTTGTGCCGGTTTTCAAAGGGAGTGCTTCCAGTTTTTGCCCATTCTGTATGATATTGGTTGTGAGTTTCTCATAAATAGCTCCTATTATTTTGAGATACATTCCATCAATATGTAGTTTATTGAGCGTTTTTTAGCATGAAAGGCTGTTGAATTTTTTCGAAGGCCTTTTCTGCATCTATTGAGATAATCGTGGTTTTCGTCATTTGTTCTGTTTATGTGATGGATTATGTTTACTGATATGCATATGTTGAACCTGCATCCCAGGGATTAAGCACACTTGATCTTGGTGGCTAAGCTTTTTGAAGTGCTGCCTGATTCGGTTTGCCAGTATTTTATTGAGAATGTTTGCATCGATGTTCATGAGGAATATTGGCTTAAAATTTTCTCTTTTTGTTGTGTCTTTGCCAGACTTTGGTATCAGGATGATGCTGGTCTCATGAAATGAGTTAGAGAGGATTCCCTCTTTTTCCATTGATTGGAATAGTTTCAGAAGGGATGGTACCAGCTCCCCTTTGTACCTCTGGTAGAATGCGGCTGTGAATCCATCTGGTCCTCGACTTTTTTTGGTTGGTAGGCTATTAATTATTGCCTCAATTTCAGAACCTGTTATAGGTCTATTCAGAGATTCAACTTCTTCCTGGTGTAGTCTTGTGGGGGGTGTATATGTCCAGGAATTTACCCATTTCTTCTAGATTTTCTAGTTTATTTGCGTAGAGGTGTTTATAATATTCTCTGATGGTAGTTTGTATTTCTGTGGGATCAGGGGTGATAGCCCCTTTATCATTTTTTATTGCTTCTCTTTGATTCTTTTCTCTTTTCTTTATTAGTCTTGCTAGCAGTCTATCTATTTTGTTGATCTTTTCAAAAAATAGCTCCTGGATTCATTGATTTTTTGAATTTTTTTAACATTCAATTTTTCAAAAATTCTGTTAAGAATTGTTTTTTGGCTTAATAGTTATTTTTAGGAGAATGTTTCATGAGCTTTTGAGAAGATTGTGAGTTTTGTTTTTGTGTAGAGTGTTCTCTATGCATCTGTTATATCTAATTGCTTTACAGTATTTTCATGTCGTCTGTTTACTTTTTAATATTCTATCTGGATTTTTATTAATTACAGAACTGGTGTATTAAAATATTATACTTTTAATATATTGCTGTTTTTGCTTATGTTCTGTCAAGATATTATTGATATATTTAAAAATACTCATGTAAGGGGCATACATATTTGTGTGTATACATAATTAGATATATACACACAATTATATAAATGTGTATAATTGTCATAGGTTTCCAGTGAATAAACCCTTTTATTATTTTGTCCTTTGTTTTTTTGACAATTTGAATTTATAATATATTTTATAAACTAAGTTATTTAAAAAGCATTTTGCATACTATAATTGTGACATAGTCTGTCCTCATTTGGTTATGATTTGCATAATTTTTGGATGCATCTTGCCAGATTTAGTCTGTTTTTGTTACTATAGAGTACGATGGCTCATATCTGTCATCCTAGCATTTTAGGAGATTGAGGTGGGAGGATCACTTGAGACCAGGAGTTTGAGACCAGCCTGGGAAACAAAGCCATACCAAGTCTCTAAAATAAATAAATGAAATAAATTGAGTCCCTTTAGACAGATGTAGTTAGATTTTCTTTCTTTTTTTTTTTAATTCCTATACTCAATTTATGACTTTTGGTTGAGAAGTTTAGTTTGAGAGTAGTTACATAATTTCCTGCATTTGAAGGAATTACTTTTGACACTTTGTGGAGTAAAAGTTAAATATTAAATTTGAACTCAATTGAATCTGGACTCAAACAATGGTCACCAAGTCCTGGAACACGTTGTGTGACCCCCTTCAGGCTTTCATCCAGCGCTGTTTCGGATAAATCTCTATTTCAATTTATTCCTATATGTTAGTTACTGAAAAGCAACAGACAATCACAAAAAACAAGTTGACCTTTTTCTTTTCCTTGAGCCCAGAAATGAAGTGCCCTCCTGACTGGACGTCATGCCAGATAACTCGTTACAAAAAGAGCTAGGGTTCCAGACTGTGCCAAAATTTCATGAGATCTCTTCTCGTCTGTTCACGGACAAGTGGCCAACTCTGGAGCCCAGGCTGTTGTTTCGCTGTCTGGTAGTGAATCCTCCATAGTCTGATGAGTGTAAGTATATATATCTCTTTTCCCTTCTCTCCGTCCCATTGCAACTTGCTTATTATATCATTTGCTTATTATATCTGCATTGCCATTTACGTGGGATAAAGTTTGTTTACCCTTAAAGGTATTGTGTGTGTGTGTCTTTCCTTCTCACCTTGAGCATTCCCTGCACAGAACATTTTTGGTGTCATGAACAGGATCCGAAAGCGAAGGCAAAATCATGCCATTTTTTGGTGCACGGACCAGACTGGGAGCTCGGGGACTTTCCATATCTTCAGAAGGGAACTCCCCTAGTTCTTCCCCTTGGCCATTCAGTGGTCCAAGGGAGCTGGCCTTTGTAAAAATTGGGGATCTAAGTTAGTGCATTTTGAATCATTGGCTGTGTGTGAGGAGGTGCAGGGAATGCCAGTTGGTAAATGGGATGCTGAGGGAATTTCCCGGCATGGATGGTGCTTGCTTACTGCTTATAAGTTAATGTGTCAAGATAGGAATCAGCTGCTACAACAGAAATGTAAGCCAGAAAAGAAAATGCTAATCTGACTTCCAGGCTGGCCCTGGCCCATGGCCAGGCCTATGTCTTGACTGATCAGCCTCAAAGTTATCAGCCTATTGCTGAAAAAAGCAGCTGCCTGAGTGGCCCAGTCAGGGTAAACTGAAGAACTAGTCATCTGGGGCTTGGAGCCGGTAAAAACCCAAATCCTATCTCAAGGATGGGAAGTTAACCCTAGTAAAATTCAAGGACCTGCACGAACTGTAAAGTTCCTTGGCATCCTATGGAATGCAGGGAAACGGTCCATTTTACCAAAGGCTAAGGCTAAAATACTAGAATTTGCAGCCCTACCACTGAAAAGGAGGTCCAAAATTGTATTGGTTTGTTTGGATTCTGGAGACATCATATTCCCCACTTGGGTAACATTTTACAACCTCTGCATGCAGTCACTAGAAAACGCTATGACTTTCACTGAAGACAGAAAGAGAGCGTGGCTTTTCAACAAGCCAAACAAGCAGAGCAACAGTATGGCCCTTACAGGATGGGCCAGTAGAACTGCAAGTAACTGTCCTAGATCAACACGCTAATTGGAGCCTTAGGTAGAAACAAGATGGGAAGAGATACATTTGGGGTTTTAGACCCAGAAGCTGTCAGAGGCTAGCAAAGCTTATACTCTTTGAGAAGCAGCTGTTGGCCTGCTACTGGGCTTTACAAGAAGCAGAACACCTTTGTTTTAATCATGATGTTTTTATGAGGCCCCAAATTCCTATTATGACTTGGGTTATGAGCTCCCTCAAACCTCATTGGATAGGGTACACTCAAGAAAGTAAATGGAAATGGCACATACAAGACCAGGCTAAGCCGGAACCAAAACGGGTATCATTTTTAAATGAGGATGTGCAAAACTTGCTAGCTCAGCAAACCACTGAGCAAGTCCTGCAGATAGGGAAGGAAACCTCCCCTGCCCAATGGGGCAAATCCTTTAAAGAACTAAGCCCAGAGGATCAGAAACATGCTTGGTTTGCTGATGGTTCCACCAAATACATTGATGGGACCCAATGCTGGGAGGCCGTGGCTTATAATCCTGTTAAAAGCATAAGCATTTCTGAAGAAGGGAGGGGTGTTAGCAGCCAGCTGGCTGATCTAGAATTTGTTCTCTGAACTATACAGGAGGAGGCCAGAGGGATTTGTTACTTGTATACCTACTCTTGCTTAGCAGAAAATGGTCTTACTACCTAGTTGCCCGAATGGCAATGAAACAAATGGTGAATTACGAATGAAGAGGTTTAGAGAAAACAATACTAGGAAGATATCTGAATCCTGGTGCAGACAACCACTATTGGTGTTTTCCAGATTGATGCTCATGCATCTCTGCTTTCTCTTGACAGACTATTCCATCAGCAGGTAGGTCAACAGGTGTGAGATTCGGAACCTTAACATTGGGCTGTGTTCATGTGAAAAGATGACAATATTTGCTCTTGGCTCAGTATACATATGAGTATCACAATCTCACCTTTGTTCTGGGCCCTATCAGGACACTCTCTTCACCACATGAAGCCTTTATAGAGTATGCATGAATGTAGCAATTCTCTCTGAAACCTTAAGCAGGCACAGACCCCTCCTTGTACCTTTAGCTTTAAGCCCTGGTATGACAGTCAACATCTTTCTACTTGGATGGGTCCAAATAAGAGTTCTTAACTGCCTATGAGCTGCGTTTAAAAATGAGTCACCATCCCACCTGTGGCTGGATGTTCACATATGAAAGTCAGAATCCCAACTGTGGACTATGTCTGCATGTGTAATTCAGGACCTCAAGAGTGGGCTCTCTCCACGTGTGATAGAGACCATCCTGAATATTGGTGGGGTGTGAATCTGAGAAGCATAATCTCACCAGTGTGCTGAGCCCTTTGGTGACAATTTCTCTACCATAGTTTACACAATATGCAAGACAGTGGTACTCCTCCGTGTGACATATCACTGGGTCTTGCACATAGGTAATCTGAGTCTCCTCTCCTGCCTTGGAATGCTCACAGGAGGCATTGGGACATACCACTGAACCTGATATTCAGGTTATGTGACTGTCTTTCCTGTGCTCTGTCCATGGGCTTTTGTGACATATTTCTGGGTCCAAAACACAGGCGACGTAGCTCTCCTGTCTGGATCCTGCCTAGAGAGGGCATGGTGGTGTATTCCTGCACCAGCCACCAGATGATGTAACTGTATCTTCTGTCTAGTCCCTGCTTACAGGGTGAATTGTGACTTATCGCTAGGTGCAGCATTTAGCTGATATGACTCTTCCCTTTTTTCAGGTTCTGCCCACGGGGGAGATTGTGACATATCGATGGGTAAGACACCAAACTGATTTTACTCTTTTGTCTTTGTTCTGTCCTTAGAAGGCATTGGGACATATTGCTGAACCAGCACCAAGGTAATGTAAGTGTCCTACCTGAACCCTGCCCACAGGGAGCATTGTGACATATCTCTTAGCCCATGAACTATTTGATATGTCTCTATTCTCTTACTTGGACTTTGCCCATGACAAAGATTGTGACGTATTTCTTGGTCCAGTGCTTAGGTAATGTGATTCTCCTCTCCAGCCAAAGACATGCCCACAGAAGTAAGAGTGACATCTCTGGGCCTAGCCCACAGGTGATGTGACCCTTATCCCTTGTTTCTGCCCAGTGGAGTCATTGTGATGTATCTCTGAGACCATTATTAGAATGAAGTGACTCTCCTGTTCTTACTGCAACCTGTCCACAGTGGGGATGATGGTGTATCACTTAGGCCAGCACATATGTGGTGTGACTCTCTTCTCATGCCTGTGCCCTGCGCCCTGGGCTAATTGTGACATATAACTAGGCCCCTCCCATAGGATATGCAACATATCCCTGTGATAACACTCTTTGTACCATTTAAGGGCTTTATATAGTATAAGAGAGAGTGGTATTCCTCTAAGACCCTCATACAAAGAGAAGATTTAGGACCTACCGATTTTCCAAAGCCTCACTAGGAAAAACAGCATTTCCGTTAGCGGCAGGTTTGAGGTATGAGAGTCATTATTACACCTGTGAGCTGGCCAAGATATATGTTTTAATCTCTCCTCTGGGTAGGGAGTGAGCAGGAGAGTCGCATCACCTGGATGCTTGGCCAAACATCTGTCAATATCTTCCCTGATGGCAGGGACCAAGTAGGAGAGTCACATACCTAAGGCTGGGCCAGGGATATGTAACAATCTTTTATGAGGTCGGAGGCTAGGAAGGGAGTCCCATCACTTGTGTGCTCACCCGGGATATGTTATAATCCCCTCCTGAAATCAGTACAAGCAGCAGAGTCAAATAACCTGAATATTGAGCTCAGTGATATGTCACCACACTCCCTGTGGGTAAAGCCATGGCAGGAGAGACACATCACCTGATTACTGATTACTGGGCCCAGTGATATGTCAGGATCTTTCCTGTGGGCAAGGTGCAGGCAGAAAGGAGAGTCACATCATCTGGTGATGGAGGCAGAAATATGCTACAAGGCAGAAATATGCTCTGCCTCCCGGTGGACAGAATTCAGTCAGGAGCCCCCAATCTCCTAGCTGTTAATTTCAGCGATATGTTACAATGCTCCCTGTGGGCAGCACAAGGCGAGAGAATACAGTCACATCACCTACATTCTAGGTCCAATGATATGTCCCAATTTTATTTGTGAGCTGGGCTGAAACAGAAGAGTCTAGTCACTCAGGTTGTGGACAAATGTGTATGTTTGTCACAATGACACCTGCAGGAAGTTCCAGAGATGGGATGAATCCCGCACATATTCTGGTTTTAGGCATGAGAGTGAACACCTTCTGTATGTTTGATCTAAGTACACAAGTCACTATCTCAATAGTGGACTAAATTTGTGCATGGCAGCCCCATTTTCTCTTGCAGACTTTCTCCCTTAATTGAAATCACGGCTTCACAGGTGTGCTGACTCATGATCTGAGAGTCATCAACACATCTGTGACTCTCACATATGAGAGTCAGTTTTTCAACTTTTTTTAATGGTACTTTAAGTTTTAGGGTACATGTGCACAACGTGCAGGTTTGTTACATATGTATACATGTGCCATGCTGGTGTGCTGCTCCTATTATCTCCTCATTTACATTAGGTATATCTCCTAATGCTATCCCTTCCCCCTCCCCCATCCCACCACAGGCCCCGGTGTGTGATGCTCTCCTTCCTGTGTCCAAGTGTTCTCATTGTTCAATTCCCACCTAGGAGTGAGAACATGAGGTGTTTGGTTTTTTGTTCTTGCGATAGTTTGCTGAGAATGATGGTTTCCAGCTTCATCCATGTCCTTACGAAGGACACGAACTCATCATTTTTTATGGTTGCATAGTATTCCATGGTGCATATGTGCCACATTTTCTTAATCCAGTCTATCATTCTTGGACATTTGGGTTGGTTCCAAGTCTTTTCTATTGTGAATAATGCCACAATGAACATATGTGTGCATGTGTCTTTATAGCAGCACAGCACGGTACTGGTACCAAAAGGAACAGAACAGAGCCCTCAGAAATAGTGCCACACATCTGCAACTATCTGATCTTTGAAAAAACTTGACAAAAACAAGAAATGGGGAAATTATTCCCTATTTAATAAGTGGTGCTGGGAAAACTGGCTAGCCATATGTAGAAAGCTGAAAATGGATTCCATCCTTACACCTTACACAAAAGTTAATTCAAGATGTATTAAAGACTTAAATGTTAGACCTAAAACCATAAAAACCCTAGAAGAAAACCTAGGCAATACCATTCAGGACATAGGCATGGGCAAGGACTTCATGTCTAAAACACAAAAGCAATGGCGACAAAAGCCACAATTGACAAATGGTATCTAATTAAACTAAAGAGCTTCTGCACAGCAAAAGAAACTACAATCAGAGTGAACAGGCAACCTACAGAATGGTAGAAAATTTTTTCAATCTACTCATCTGACAAAGGGCTAATACCCAGAATCCACAAAGAACTCAAACAAATTTATCAGAAAAAAGCAAACAAACACATCAACAAGTGGGCGAGGATGTGAACAGACAGTTCTCAAAAGAAGACATTTATGCAGCCAAAAGACACGTGAAAAAAATCTCAATTTTTCAACTTTTGAAACTGCCTTTGGGTATGGGATTCAGAGCCTCAAAAGTGAACTATGATCATGTGAAAGAACGACAATCTTTAATGTTGGCTGGGTGTGCATCCCAATGTCATTATATTACTGTGTGCTGAGCCCTATTAGGACTTTCTGTGTTGCACCTGAGGGTTTTATATGGTATGCATGACAGTCTCAATTCTTTCAGAGATTTTCATGCTGGTATGGACCCATGATCAAACCTGTGGCCCTAAGCCTATATATGAGTCAACATCTTTACAATTGGTGGGGTCCAGATCAGAGAATCATCACCTTTCTATGCGCTGGGTTTATAATGAAGTTCCCATTCCAACTGTGGCCAGATCTTTACATATGAGATTCGCAATTCCAACTATAAACTGCATTCATGTGTGAAATCCAGGACCTCACCAGTGGGTTCTGTTTATATGTGAGGGTGAAAATCATAATGGCCAGGAGGGTGCAGGGGGTGCATATGAGAAAGAAATTTCACCTGTGTGCTGGGCCCTGTGATGAGACTCTGTACCACCTGAGGGCTTTATGTAACATGTGAGAGAGTGGATGATCTTAACGAGGAGACCCAGGGATTTGTATTTTTTTTCATTTCCCTAAGTGTCGGTAGGAGAAGCAGGATCTCTCCTATTGGCTGGTTTGACATATGAATGTCATCATTGCACCTGTGTGTTGTGTTCCAAGATATATATCACAATTACACCTGCATATAGGAAGAGAGCAGGAGAGTAAAATCAGTTGGACGCTGGGCCAGTGATATGTCGCTTCCCTGAGAACAGGGACCAGGGAACAGAGACACATTACCTGAATGCTCAGGCATGGGTATGTTGCAATCCACTCCTTAAATTAGGAACCAGGCAGCAGAGTCACATCACCTGGGTGCTGGATCTAGCAATATGTCACAATCCTCTCTGTGGTCAGGATGCAGGTAGGAGAGTCACATCTCCTTATTGATGAATGCAGAAAAACTTCACAAGTTTCTCTGTGCGTAAGGTAGAGGAATAAGCCTTTTATCCCCTAAGTGTTGGGCCCAGGGATATGTCACAATACCCAAAATATGCAAACCCAGGCAAAAGAGAACAGTCACATCACCTTGGTGGTAGGGTCACTGATATGTCACAATCCCCTCTTTTGGAAGGGCCCAGATAAGAGTGGAGAGTCACATCGCCTAGGCAATGAATAGAAAGGTATGTCATAATACCCCTGTTGGCAAGACCTATGCAGAATAGTCACATCACGTATGTGTTCAACCCAGATATATGTTACCACACACCATGTATGCAGGGCCCAGGCAAGAGAAAAGGCCACATCACCTCGGTTCTGGGCCCAGCAATATATCACAATACCCACTAAGAGGAGGTAACAGACAGCAGAGTCACATCACCTAGGTCTGAGGAGCAGAGCTATATGGTAATGCCCTGTGTATGTGGGCCCCAAAATACAGGAGAGTTACATCACCTGAAGACTGTACCCAGCTATAAGTCTCAATGACCCCTGTGGGCAGCAGCCAGGCATGAGAAGAGAGTACCATCATGTAGGTGCTGTGCCAGGCTGTATTTCACAATCTCCACTATGGATAGGTTTCAGGGAGAAGAGGAGTGTCACATCATCTAGTTGATGAGTCTGGAGATACGTCAAAATGACCCCTCTGAAGAGACCAGGATGCAGAATCACATGACCTGTGTGCTGGGTCTAGGAATAACCCACTGTCCCTTCTGTAAACGTGGCCACGCAGAAGATGAGGGTCACATATTTAAGGTGATGAACGCAGAAAGATTTCACAAGGCTCCCTGTAGGCAAGACCCAGACAGGAGATTCTCTTCCCTCAGTTGTTGGGACCAGAAATACATCACAGTGTGGGGCTCAAGCAAAAAAACTAAAGAAACATCACCTATTTTCTGAGCTCAGAATTAGTCACAATCTCTCCTATAGGCAAAGCCTTTGTTAAAAAAGAAGAGTTTTATCAAATAGTTGATGGGCTCAGAGATATGTCCCAATGCCATATGTTACAAATTGCTGTAGGCAGGGTTCAGGCAGGAGATGGGCCTAATAATGTGTCACAGTGCTTTCTGCTTTCAGGGCAAAGTCAACAGAGTAATGTCACCTCGGAGATGGACCCACCAATGTATCACAATCTCATTCCAAACAAATCCTAAAAAACAAAAGAAGAGTAACATGAGCTAGGTGCTGGGCACAGTGATATGTCACAATCCCTTCTTTAAGCAGGGACTAGGCAGCAGAAGAAAATCACACCACAGGGGTGATGGGCACATAGATATTTCACAATGTCCCCTTAGGCAAAGCTCAGGAAAGAGAGGTAGATCATCTAGGTTTTGGATGCAACAGTATGTCACAATGGCCATTGTGGACAGGGCACCGGCAGAAGAGTCACATTACCTGGAAGTGGGACCCAGAAATACATCACAACGCCCCGGTGAGTAGCACTAATGCAAGACAGAAAACTTACATTACCTAGGGGCAAGGCCAAGTGATATGTCCCAATGTCCCCTGTGGGCAGCACCAAGGCAGGAGATAAGAGTCACATCACCTAGGTGCTGGCTTCAGTGATATATCAGAATCCCATCTGTGAGCTGGGCATAGGAAAGAGAGCTAAAATACTCGGGAGCTGGGCAGAGATGTATGTCACAATCACACCTGCAGAAAGCGACAGGGATGAGATGAACAACTCCACACATGTCCGGATTCCAGGTATGAGAATTTGCATGTTGGGCCTAAGTACACCAGTCTCAATCTCAACAGTGAACTGGATTCATAAATGAGTCTTCTCTGGCTGACCGTGTCCCCTTAGGAGAGTTACAGTCTCACAGATGTAATGAATTTTGGTTTGAGAGTCACCCACCTACCTGTGGAAAAGATCCATATATGAGAGTCAATTTTCTTCTTTTTCTTTCTTTCTCTTTCTTTCTTTCTTTCTTTCTTTCTTTCTTTCTTTCTTTCTTTCTTTCTTTCTTTCCTCTTTGCTTTCTTTTTTTTTTCTCCCTTGAGATGGAGTCTCACTCTATCGCCAGGCTGGAGTGCAGTGGGACGATCTCGGTTCTCTGCAACCTCTGCCTCCTGGGTTCAAGCGACTCTCCTGCCTCAGCTTCCTGAGTAGCTGGGATTACAGGTGCATGCCACCATGCCTAGCTAATTTTTGCATTTTTAGTAGAGACGGGGTGTCCTGGCGCAGTGTCCCATGCCGGTAATCCCAGAACTTTGGGAGGTCGAGGTGGGTGGATCACTTGAGGTCAGGAGTTTGACACCAGTCTAATCAATATGGTGAAACCCCGTCTCTACCAAAAATATAAAAATTAACTGGGCATGGTGACATGATCCTGTAGTCCCAGCTACTCGGGAAGCTGAGACAAAAGAATTGTTTGAACCTGGGAGGCGGAGGTTGCAGTAAGCCTAGATGGTGCCACTGCACTCCAGTCTGGGTGACAGAGCAAGACTCTGTCTCAAAATAATAATAATAAATAAATAGTAGAGAGACGGGGTTTCACCATGTTGGCCAGGATGGTCTTGATCTCCTGATCTCGTGATCTACCCGCCTCGGCCTCCCAAAGTGCTGCGATTACAGGCCTCAGCCATGGCGCCCGGCCGGTTGTGCTCATTTTTGAGGATGGTAACTTTTATTGTTAACAGAGTGTGAATGAATGTTAGAATCTCACCTGTTTGCTGGGTCCTGTTAGGACACTATGTACCTCCTATGGGCCTTGTACAGTATGCATTAAACATAATCCACTCTGAGGTCTTCATGATGATATGAACCTATGATCATACCTGTGGCAATAAGTCCAGGTATGAGAGTCAACATCTCTCCAGCTGGCTGGATCCAGATAAGAGGATCTTTACTTGGCTGTAAACTGGGTTCAGAAATAAGTCAGTATCGCAACTGTGACTGGATGTTCACATATGAAAGTTATAATTCCAACTGTGGACTGCATTCAGGTATGAGATTATGAGATTTAGGACCTCCACAATCTGATCCTGTGTAAGAGTGACAATTCTGATGATTGGTGGGTGTGCACACAGAGAACACAATCTCACCTGTGTTCTGGGCCCTGTGATGACACTGTACCATCTGAGTGCTTTACATGATATGCAAGAGTGCTTATTTTCTCTGACCTTCATAGTAAGAGAAGACCCATAATTTTGCACGTTTTGTAAAGCCTGGCTATAAGACAAAGTATCTCTCCTATTGGTTGGTTTAAGGTATGAATGTCATCATCACACCTACATGCTAGGCCAAAATATATGTGACAATCTCACATTTCAGTAGTCAGCAAGCAGGAGGGTCTCATCACCTGGGTCTGTGTCAGCGATATGTCACATTCTCCCCTGAGGACAAGGACAAGGCAAGAAAGTCACATCGCTAGGTGTTCTGCCAGGGATATGTTCGTGCTCCCTCCGGAAAGCACGACACATGCAGCAGAGTCACCTCACCTGGCTTCTGGGCCCAGTGATATGTCACAATTTTCCCTGTGAGAAAGGCACAGGCAGGAGAAACACATCACTTGTTTGCTCAGCCCAGAAATATGCTAAATTTTTCTTGTGAGCAGTCCTTAGGCAGAAATGGGGGGGATCAAATTTTCTAGGTGATAAATGCAGAGCTATGTCACAAGGTCCCCAGTAGTCACGGCCTTGGCAGAAGATTCCTATTGTCTAGGCGATTGGCCCAGTGATACAACACAATAACTAAATTATGCGGGGCCCAAGGCAAAGAGGATAGTTGCATCACCTAAGTGATGAACAAAAAGATACATCATAATACCCAGGTGGAAATGGCCCATGCAGCTGAGTCACATTACCTAGTTGTTGGACGCAGTGATATGTCACAATACACAATATATGCAGGGCCCAGCCAAGAGGGGAGAGTCAAATCACCCAGGTGCTGGGCCCGGTGATATATTGTAATCTCTCTTTGGTCAGAACCCTAGCAGTAGAAGAAACTCACATCACCTCCATGCTGAAGTCAGTCATATGTCACAATACCCCTGAGAAACGAGCCCAGGAAAAGAGTCATATCATTTAAGTGAGAGGCCCATAGATATTTTGCAATGCCTCCTGTGGGTAGTGTTCAATAAAAAGACAGTCACATTACTTAGAGTCTGCCCCAGCGATGTGTAAGAATCCCAGCTGTGAACAGCCATCAGGCAGGACAAGAGAGTCCCATCACCTGGGTGATCAGTGCACAGATATGTCACAATGCCCCCTGTAGGCAAAGTTTAGACAAGAGTTACATCACCTGGGTGTTGGACCCAGCAATATGTCACAATGGCTCGTGTGGGCAAAGCACAGGACAGAGTCATATAACAAAGTGCCAGGACCCGTGTTAGGTGAGGATACCCTTTATGGGCAGTGCCAAGACGGGAGAATAGAAGCATATTAATTAGATGCTGGATTCAAGGATATACCACAATCTCATCTGTGGGCTACACCCAGGCAAAAAAGTCAAATCACTCAGGAGCTGGCTAGAGATGTACGTCAGAATCACACCTGCAGGAAAGTCCATGGATGAGATTAACAATCCCTCATAAGTGCCAGTTCTGGATATGAGAGTGAATGCCTCCTGTATGTTGCATCTATGTGCATAAGTCACAATCTCAATGGAGGAATGGGTTTTTTCCATGAGAGCCTTAATCCCTTTTGAAAACTGAGTTATCTTAGTGTAGTCACAGCCTCAGAAGTGTTTTGGATCTTGGTCAGGAAGTCACAAACCCACTTAAGGACAATATCCACTTATAAGAGCCAATTTTCCAACTTTTGACTGCCTCTGGGTGTGAGTTTTAGAACCTCATTTATGTTCCATGTTCGTGTGGGAGAATGACAATTTTGACAGATGGCTGAGCTCAGGCAGGAGCCTTTCATCCTGCAGGTGTTGAGACAAAGGATACATCACAATACCCAAAATATGCTGGGTGCAGGCAAAAGAGGAGACTCATATTAGCTCGTTGCTAGGTCCAGTTATATGTCACCACCTCCCTTTTTGGCAGGGCTAAGGAAAAAGAGGAGAGTCAGAGCTAAAGAAATGTCATAATGTCCCTGTGAGTACGGCCTATGCATGAGAGTTGCATCACCTAGTCATTGAACCCAGCCATATATTATAATACACAATGTATACAAGACCCAGGCAAGAAAGGAGAGTAATATCACATAGGTACTAGGTCCAGCAATATGTCACAATACCCCTTGAGGGGAGGCTCCAGGCAACAGGGTAACATTACCTAAGTGAAGTGCCCAGAGAGATGTTTCAATGCCCCTGGTGGGTAGGATTTTGAAAAAAGAGAAGTTACATAAGCTAGGGGCTAGGTCTAGCTATGTGTCACATTCATCTCCAAGACGGAGCCCAGACATGAGAGAAAAGTCACATGATGTAGGTACTGGGCAAAGTAATATGTCACAGTCCTCACTGTTAGCAGGCCCTAGGAAGAAGTAGAGAATCACATAGTCTAGATGATGGGCCCAGAGGCATTTGACAATGACTCCTGTATGTAGGGACCAGGCAGAAGAATCACATCACCCATGTGCTGTGCCCAGTTATAAGTCACACTTCCTTCTGTGGGCGTGACCCAGGCAAGGAGAAGAGTCACATCATCCCGGTGCTAGACTTAGGGATATGTCGCAATCTCTCTTATGGGCAACGCTCAGGTAAGAGAGGAGAGTCATATCAAATAGTTGATGGACCCAAAGGTATGTCACGATGGCTTCTGTGAACTCGATCCAGGCAGAAGATTCACGTCAACATCAACTTGGTGCTAAGCCCAGCAACGTGTCACAATCCCTTCTGTGTAAAGGGACCAGGCAGGAGAAGAGAATCACATCACCTGGCTGATGAGCACAGAGATATGTCACAATGACCCTGTACGGCAGGGCCCAGGCAGGGGAGTTACATCGCCTGAGTAGTGGACCCAGCCATATAACACAGTGTCCCATATGGGCAGTGAACCAGTAGGAGAGTCACATAATCTCGGTGCGAGGCCAAGCTGTATATAACAACGCTTCCTGTGGGCAGCACCACATCACCTGGGTGCAAGGTCTAGCGATATGTCAAAATGCTCACTGTGGGCAGTGCCAAGGAAAAAGAATAGAGTTACATCCTCAATGTACTGGATCCAGCAATAGGTTAATATCCTGTGGGCTGGGTCCATGCGGGCCCGTCAAGTGACTCAGGTGCTAGGCACCGGCAAATTTCACAATGAAAGCTGCAGAATGGTCCAGGAATGAGATTAAGAATCCCACAGCTGTCTCAGTTGTAGGCATGACATTCAACACCTCCTGTATGTTGGGTCTAAGCCCATGAATAACCGTCTCAGCAGCAGACTGGATTTGTGCATGACAGCCTCAATTCCTCTGCAGACTGACCTGTGTTCCTGTGAGAGGATGACAATAGTTACTGTTGTCTGGGTGTGCATATGAGTGTCACAATCTTACCTGTGTGCTCGGCCCAGTTAGCACGCTCGGTGTACTACCCAATGGCCCTATACAGTATGAATGAGAGTTGTAATCAACTTTGAGAACTTCCTGCTGGTAGGGACCCATGATAGTACTTGTAGCATTAAGTCCAGGGATGAGAGTGAACATCATTACAACTAACTAGGTCAGGATAGGAGAGTTCTCCCTTACCTATGAGCTGAGTTTAGAAACGAACCAACATTTCAACTCTGGTTGAATGTTTATATGTGAACACGGGCCTAGCACCAAGGTGATGTGAGTTTTTGGCCTAGACACTTCAAGCAGGAGGCAATATGACATATCTCTGGTCCTATCAACTGTTTAATGTGACCTTCCTTTTTTACCTGAGCTTTCCCCACAAAAGAGATGTGCCATATGTCTAGACCCAGCACCTGGGTGATGTGACTCTCCTTTATTGACTGAGCCCTGTGTATTTTGGGTATTCTGACGTATCCCTGGACCTAACATCTGGAAGATAAGAAGATCCAGCATGGGCCCTGCCTAAAAAGTTTCTTGTGACAAATTTCTACATGAATCACCTTGGAGATGTGACTCTTCACTCTTACCCGAGCTTTGCCCATAAGAGAGATTGTTAAGTACCTCTGCAGCAAGCACCTAAATGCTGTGGCTCTTCTTTCTTGCCTGGGTCATGCCCACAGATGAAAGGGTGGCTTATCGCTGTGTCCAGCACACCGGTTATGTGATTATGCTGCCTGATCTCTGCTCACAGAAGCCATTGACACATATCCCTGGGCCCATAAACTATTTAATATGACTCACCTCAATGACCTTAACTTTGTGCATGAGATAAATTGTGACATCTCTGGATCCAGCACCTAGGTGATGCGACTCTCCTTTTCTGCATGGGCTATGCTTACAAGAAGGAGGCTGACTTATTGCTGTGTTGACAGCTGATGTGATACCTCTGTTCTTGTCTTCTTAGTTTTTAGGAATTTAAACAAGAGACACAAAGAAAAAAGTACAGCATAATTTATTGGAAAATAACATATTTGAAAGTTAAGTGCAGAATACAGTACACCCTGAGAGAAATACTCCAGGGCGGCTGCTCATAAGAGTGAGACAGCGTGGATTGTCGCTGGAAAAACCCCCTTATGGGAGTTTTACATTATTATTAATAAGGAGGAGGGAAGAGGAGTTGCTAGTAAGCATGTTCTCTGTGGTATTCTGGGTGCACATGCGCTGTAGCTGTACATGCTTGTTCATATGTTGCATGGTTATTAGCATCTTAGATCTCCACCCAGGAGTGTATTTCTGTTTGTTTGTTTGTTTGTTTGAGACAGAGTCTCGCCGTGTTGCCCAGGCTGGAGTGCAGTGGTGTGATCTCTGCTTGCTGCAATTTCCGCCTCCTGAGTTCAAGCCATGCTCGTGCCTCGGCCTCCTGAGTAGCTGGGATTACAGGCATGCACTACCATACCCCGCTAATTTTTGTATTTTTAGTTGAGACAGGGTTTCACTATGTTGGCCAGTCTAGTCTCGAGCTTCTGGTTTGAAGTGATTCATCTTCCTCAGCCTCCCAAAGTGCTGGGAGTACAGGTATAAGCCACCATGCCTGGCTAGGCGGTGTATTTTTTGCTATTAAAATAAGCAAATGTTAAGTTTGAGGACAGGTAAAATCAAAATGCACGTGCTCTCTAGAACAGAAAGTCCTTAATGAGGATAGCTTTGCTTGAATAAGCCCAATTACAATGCGAATGCTAAGGCTTATTGTGTTGGCTGTACAGTCACCACGGTTTCTATATCCCAAGATCATGGTCATTTTCTGGACTATCTATTCTCCCTCAATTTCCCCCTAAGAGATTTTAGGGCAATAATCACATTGGAGGTTGAGGGGTTAGGCCATTTTTTCTGGAGCTGTTTCCTGCTGAGTGGGTGTTACTTCTGCCTAGCCTGGGCCTTAAAGTTTCTTCCTGTGTGATCTAACAGGGTGTAAACCATGTCGTTCGTGGAACCAGTGGGCAAGATGTTGGCAACCAAAGGTTGAAAGCCTTGCAAAACCATCATGCAAACATGGAGTTGCTGTAAGCAAGAAAGCAAGAAATCAGTTAACATTTTAAACAAAATGGGAACAAAAGTAAAAGCTGAAAGTATAATAATGGCTGATACTATTAAAGAGAGCAAGGCAGACAATGGACATCGCTTTCATGTTCCCATGGAAGTTCCTAGGGATTCAGTTTTGCCTGCCTGGGTGATGATATTTTTAATATTTTCCTGGACTAAACCAGACTGATTGATCTCAAAAACAGCATTCTTCTTTTAGATATAAACATGTTCCTCTTTGCCTGGCTGGGAGAAGATCCCAGGTTCTTTAGTTTTGTCGGACTATAGTGGCCGTGGAGTCCAGACGTTGTTGAAGTCTATTGAGGCCCTCTGCTGCTTGTCGGTGATCCATTGAGGTTTTCTGAAATAGTTTCCACTGGATTCCCGAGGCTCCATCTTATGGTGACATTTGTGCTGCAAAGGAATTCAGCATTAAAATGGTGAAAGCAGCAAAAGTTTTAAGTCTTTTCTATTTTTTGCCAATAAGCAAAGTTTTGTGTGGCTAAGTGGTCAGCGGTGACTGGGTCCATTTATGGATGGTGAAGTTGAATGGTGGTCAAAGTTAGAGCCTGGAAGGCTTCAGTAAATGCGCTAAAGTTCTCTGGGAGCCATCAGAGCTGTTGCTTGCATTGGATTAGATCATTTATTGAGAAGAGAACAAGCACTCTGATGGTCCTCTCTCCATTTGAGTCTTTCTGTAAGGGGATCAAATTCTCTGGCACTGCATGATGTGAAGCTCCACCGCGAGTAACTGCAGCTGGGCTGGTCTCTATTGTACCTGCCAAAGGCTGATAGAGAGGAGCGTAAGGAGGAGGTGAAACAAGCTTAGATTCTACAGAAGACTCTGATAGTGTGGGGATGCTGCGGATTCTAAAGGAGGTGTAGGCCCCTGAGGGCCCCTATCTGGAGCTGGTGTTGGGCTGTTGGGTCTGGGGCTCCTTCCCCTTAATAAGAGATGATCTTCTAATGCTTCTGAGGGGCTTTGTGGCTTACTAGGCTTTAGCCCACAGGTGTTGCATAGAGCTGGGGTTTTTGTCAGACCATAAAGGTTTGCACATAGGATATTTCAAACCATTTTCCCTGATTTCAACAGAAAAGATGTAGCTGTAGGAGGGTGTTAAAGTTCACAGTCTCATTCTCCAGCCATGTTTTGTCAGCTAATCTCTATGCAAGCTAAATAGTAATACAAAGAAGATAAGTTTTTTTTTTTTTTTGGTTCATCTAGCCAAAAGCTGTTTCAATTTTTAAATATACATCCCAGGGGTGTTTCAATGACAGTAGAGGAAGCGACTCCCATGGTGCCAAGAGAATCTTGCAACGTCAGAACTTGTACTAAAGTCCAGGAGGCCATGGGCATCACAATGGGACAAGTGGAACCACCAAGGTGTCCAGCCCATCCCCTCGAGACCCCATTAACTGAAGCTCTAGGAGGTCATAGGCATTTGCCATACACCGTCCTAGCTCTCACCAGCGGTGGACACCTTCAGCCCTGCCCAGATGACCCCCACTGCTGGCTGGGGGACAGATGTCTGTCTGACATGCCTTTCCCTAATTGACTGGTTTGCCATTTAAGATGCCCAATTATAACACCTGCAATGCTCAGATTCAAACCCCACGACCGGGCATCTACATGACTGTGCATCTTTTGTTCCGCAAAGAAAACCTGTTGAAGAACAATTTCAAGGAGCTCGGAAATGCATAAAGCCTGAAGGGACAAGGTTATCTTAATATTCCACTCAAAACAAAACAAAACAAAATTGTAAACAGAAAACTTCACCAGAAAATAAAGTACAATAGCCACTAGGTGGCGATCGAGTATTGCTGAAGGGACAGCAAACAATAAGCTGAGTCTGAAGTGTGGCCAGAAAGATGTGAAACTAAGCAGCAAACTAGCCCGAATATGAAATGTTGACAGCAACCCATGCGGTGAGTGTATTTATGGATAGTGCAGATGCAGCAGCCAAAAAGAGAGCGGACATATATTCTCTCTCTAGAGAATATAGGTGATTTAATCACGTTTCCCCCAGAAATTCAGTGAAACAGCACTGGAATAACCAGCGATGGTTCACCAGGTAGTCTGGAAGTGCCATAGTATTCACTGCAAGTAAAGGGAAACTGAAATTAGTGAAGCGGGCAAAGCTCTCTCCGGGCCATGGCATCAGAAATGTTGATGGCCTGATGTAATACCTTGGTTTTTATCTTCTTAGTTTAAAAGAATTTAAATAAGGAACATGCAGCAAAAGAAGTACAGCATAGAGTAATTTAATGCACACAAAAAAGAAAAGAATACGTTGACAATCAAGTGCAGAATAGACGGCACAGTCTGAGAAAGAGATTCCAGGGCAGCCTGCTCATAAGAGTGAGACAGCATTAATTGTTAATGGAGAAACCCTCCTTCTGGGAGTTTTACATGATTATTCATAAGAAGGTGGAAAGAAGTGTTATAGAAGGCATGTTTTGAGTGGTCTTCTGGGTGCACACGTGCAGTAGCTGTACATATTTTTGCATATGTTGCATGCCTCATTAACATGCAATGACATTCCACCCAGGAATGTGTTTTTCCTATTAAAATGAGCAAAGGTTCAGTTTGAGGACAGATAAAATCAAAATGCACATGCTCTGTAGAAGTAAAAGTCCCTACTGAAGATAGTGGGTTTCAAATGACCCCAAGTGCTCCACAACTTAAAAGTCGCTCCCACGAAGCTGGAACACTATCTGTTCCTGAGGGATCAGGTCTCATTTGTGTGTCTGAGACACTGGCAAGTCAGGCACGACTTGGGATGAGACCGATGATTTTAAGTGTAAAATGCCTAACAGTCAGCAACTTCAGGTTGCACTTTGGAGCTTGTCCACTTAAATGGGTTGATGAAAATGGCTCACAAGACTCATGCCTTGGAAATGGGGTTTTCTCTTTTGCTCTTAGAATTTCTGCAACCCAATATTTAACCTTCCTGATCCCTCGACTTTCACATTCGTGAAAAAGGCGACTTTGAGAGTGACATTTCCAGGAAGGCTCAGCCCTTGTCAGCCCCTGCAGAGCTCTGAAGCTGTTCACAAGCAGGCCAGGTGGAAGAATTCTCTAAAAAGCGATTGAGCACGCGCTCTGGCTAGAGAAAAAAGAGGGCTGCGGCACAATGGACAGTGTCTCAGACATCAGGACAATTTCCACAGCAGTTTAGGAAGGAAGGCAGTGCCATGAGCCGCAGAAGGCGCAATGCTCTGGAAGGAACCCTGGGTGCAGCTGAAAGAGGTACCTGAGAAGAATAGGGCCAATCGGGTGAGGACAACCCGCCCGATTTGGGCAAAGGTAAGGTGCCTACATAGGGTAATACCCTCCTCAATGCTCGGCCCAGACCTGTCCTCCAGGTCCACCTCTGTACTCACTCTCAGTGGAAAAGAGTCGGCATAGCATAAGAACTCAGCAATGCTTTCGACACTGGGAAGTCCACACCGCTCTGTCCCTCCCTCTAGGGCTACGCACCCCGGATCCCACATGCTGGGATTATAGTTCTAAAGCCTACCGATGAATAGGCTGAGAGCACTTAACGGACTACAGCTCCCAGCATATTTGGTGGGGGCATGTACCACTTTGCCCCTTCTTCCAGGGCTATGACTTACCCCGGAGACTGGCGCATGCTGGGATTGTAGTCCTGTAGCCCTTTGACCAAAAGGCTGGGAGTGTTTATGAGAATACGTCTCCCAGCAATCCTAGGGAGGCGCACACAGCCCCACCTCTTCCTCCAGTGACACTCATTGTCCCTGAGACAGGTGCATGCTAAGATTGTAGTCCTGAAGCTCTGCGACCAAAGGGCTGGGAGTGTTTATGAGAATACATCTCCCAGTACTCCCAGGAGTTGCACACAGCCCTGCCTCTTCCTGCAGTGACTAGCGCACTGTCCCTGAGCTGGGTGCATGCTGCGATTGCAGTCCTGGCGCTCTATGACCAAAGGGCTAGGAGTGTTAATGAGACTGCATCTCCCAAAAAAGCATAGTGAGAAGCGCACAGCCCTCCCTCTTCCTCCAGTGACATGCGCTGTCCCTGAGCCCAGTGTATGCTGGGGCTAGAAGTGTAGTCCTTCAGCCCTGTGACGAAAGGGCTGGGAGGGTTTATGAGAATACATCTCCCAGCAAGCAACAAACAACCCCGCCTCTTCCTCCAGTGACGCGCAATTTCCTTGAGCCCGGTGCTGGCTGGGATTGTAGTCCTGCAGCCCTGTGACCAAAGGGTTTGGAGTATTTATGAGAATACATATCCCACCAAGCCCAGCGAGCCGTGGACAATGCCACCTCATCCTCCAGTAATGCGCATTATCCTTGATCTTGTGCAGACTGGGATTGTAGTTCTGCGGCCCTGTAATGAAAGATCTGGGTGACTTTATGAAACTACATCTCCCAGCAAGCCAAAGGAGGCACACAAAGCTTTACCTCTTCATCCAGGCACACGCACGATCCCTGATCCCTGTGCATGATGGAAATGTAATCCTGCAGCCCTGTGACCAAAGGTCTGGGAGTGTTTATGAGACTGCATCTCTCAGCAAGTAAAGCAAGGCCTGCACAGCCCCGCCTTTTCCTCCAGTGACGCGCACTGTTCACTAAGGAGTGTTCATGAGATTACATTTTCCAGCAAGCCCAGCGAGTCATGCACAGCTCTACCTCTTCCTCTAGCGACGCGCACTGTGCCTGATTCCGTTGTATGCTGGGATTGTGGTGCTGCAGCCCTGTGACCAAGGGGCTGGGAGTCTTTTTAAGACTACATCTCCCAGCAAGCCCAAGAGGTGCTCACAGCCGTACACCCCCCACCCCCCGCCCCTTTTCCTTCAGTGCCGCCCACCGTCCCTTGAACCTGGTGCATGCTGGAATTGTCCTGTTGAGGGATTCAGGAGGATGACACAGACCTCAGGTTGAAACAGGAGAATCTTTATTGAGTGCACTCAGGACCAGCTGACTCACGTCAAAAAGACTGGGCCCGGAACAAAGACAGCACCTGACTTTTATACACGCTTTACAAAATGGGGTGGGCTAGCTTGAAGCAAGCTTACAGTGGCGTGAAAGCAGGAATTCAGAGGCAGGACAAAGACAGGATTGCACATGACCGTTGCCAAGCAACCCACATGTCCATTTTCTAGGTTTCCCTGGGCATGGGCTTATCCTATAACCCTCACTATGGTGCCCAAACAGCTGTAGTTCAGCCTACTCAGGCTTCTCATGGCTTTCATTGTACTTCTTCGATAAAACAGAATACTTGAAGTCACTAGTTACAGAGAACAAGAATCTGTAAACTCATTCCATAAAACAAAGGAAATTTGTTTTTCTTTTCCCTGTGTTGGGGGAGTGTTGGGAGAGTCTCCAGAGCACATTAGATAATATTATCAAGACTATTCCTGGGTCTGGGCTGTGCCTATTACTGCCTCTGGGACAAGTCAGCCTAATACAAGAAAACTCATTTCTCTTTCTTTTTAATATTATTTTTCTTTAATTTCCTTCCTTAGTCCCGCAGCCCTGTGATCAAAGGACTGGGAGTGTACAGTTACACATCTGTTCACTTGTCATGAGACTGTTTTCCTTCACCGCCATGAACATACTTACCATAGCTTCTTTCAAATCTTATCTACCGATTACAGCATCTTGCACCTCTTGAGAATAGGTTCTATTGTCTGCTTTTTATCTTGTGAATCGATTACAGTTTCATGCTTCTTCACGCATCTCATAAATTTTTAAATTGTGTGATAGGAACTACAGGGACTCTGGATTCTGTTGTATTTCTTTGAAAATTAATATTTTAAGAGGGAGTTAAGTTGAATAGATTCAAACCCCAATCCTTATCTCTTCTACAGTGGCATAGCTAAAATCTTCATTCAGTTGTTCTAAACAGTGTGCGTTTCTATGTAGCAAAAAATAAAGCTTATTAAGCTTTATTATAGTTATCTGTGAAATATTATTCAACAATCTACTCTACTTCATTATTACTGGAAGCCAGAACCTCAGTTGTGTTCACTTTCTGGATTTTATATAAGTGAAATTATACAACATGTGTACTTTTACATCTACTTTCTTCTATGCAGCTTTACATTTATGATATTAATTCATGCTATTGCAGACAGCCATAGTTTTTTTATTTAAAAAATATTTTTTACATTGCGATAAAGTATACATAAAATTAACCATTTTAGCTACTTTAAGTGTGCAGCTGACAAAAATTAACTACACACACATTGTTTTGCAACTATTATTCCCATTCATAGGGACCTTCTTTCAACTTCCAAAACCAAAATACAATACACATGAAATAAAAGCTCCCTGTTACTCCCCCTCCAGCTCCTAGGAACAACTCTTCTACTTGGGTTTCTAGAATTTACCTACTCTAAGTATCTCATAAGTGGAATGATACAATATTTGTCCTTTTATGACTGGCTCATGTCACTTTGCACAATGCCTTAAGGTTCATGCATGACGTATCATGTGTCAGAATTTCCTTATTTTACATAACTGAATAACATTCCAATGTATGTATAAATCACATTTTATCTATTTATTCATTGATGATAATTCAAACAACACGGGTTATTCAAAAACCTTTTGGGTGATGTGAGTAATGCTGCTATGAGCCTAGGTGTACGTGTATTATTTTGTGTCTTTGCTTTCACATCTTTTGCTACATACACAGATGTGAAATTGCGGGATCATATGGTGGTTTTATGTGTAAATTTTTTGGTTACTATGCTGTTATTTTATAGCAGCTGCAGCATTTTACATTTCCACCAACAGTGTACAAGGGTTCTAATTGCTCCATATCCTCAACAACACTTGTGATTTTGTTTTGTTTTTTTTTCTTTTGGTAGTAGCTATGCTGATGCGTATTAAGTGATATATCATTTTGGGTTATATTTGCATTTTACTAATGATTAGTTTTGTTGAGCGCCTTTTCATGGACTTATTAGCCATTTCACATAATGTTTAGAGAAATGTCTGTTTAACTATTTTGCCCATATTTTAAACAAGTTATTTGTCTTATTATTGCTGAATTGTTCTTTGTATATTCTGGATAGAGTCCATTTATCTATTTTTCTTTTGTTTCTTGATATTTTGGTGTCCTGTTAAAAAAAATCACTGCCAAATCCAGTGTTATGACATGTTTTATCTACATTTTATACTAAGAATTTTGTAGTTTTAGCTCTTATATTTAGGTTTTGGTCCAGTTAGTTAATTTTTTCTTATGGTATAAGTTAAGGGCCCAGCTTCACTCTTTTGCATGTGGGTACCCAATTTCCCCAGCACTAATTGTAAAGGCAGTTCATTTCCCATAAAAATCATCTGACCATATATATGAGGATTTATTTATATTGGATTTCTATATGACTCCATTAGTATATTTGTAGCATGCTGTTTTGGAATTTTGTAGTAAGTTTTGAAATCATTAAGTGTGACTTCTCTAACTTTGATATTTTTTTCAAAATTATTTTTGCAATTTTGCATCCCTTGAGATTCCCCATAAACTTAAAAATTGATTTTTTGATATCTACACAAAAGTAATTGGCATTTTACTTCTTGGTTACATCCTAAGTATTTTATTCTTTTGATGCTATTGTAAACTGAATTGTTTTCATAGTTTTCTTCTCAGATTATTCATATTACTACATAAAATACAGTTTATTTTTCTATGTTGATTTTGTATGCTACTACTCTGCTGAATTTATTGGTTTTAACATTTTTTGGGTGGAATCTTTAAGATTTTCTACATATAAGAATATATTTTCTGTACACACTTTGATGCAGTTTATATCACTGTCTTTTTTAATTTCTCTGAATGAAACTTGTAATACTGTGTTGAATAAAAGTGGTTGGCAAGAGCAGACATTCTGTCTGTCTTCAGAGTTTGGAGGAAAGACTTTTGGTCTTTTCCTCTAGAACATGTTGTTTGCTGTGGGTTTTTATATGTGAATTTTACAAAGTTGGTTTTTCTTTATTCCTAATTTATTGTGTTTTATTATAAAATATTTTGAATTTTGTAAAATACATTTTCCGTATTAACGAGATAATGTTTTCTAAAAATGTTGTTAATGTGACATATGCATTGATTAATTTTCGTATGCTAAAACTTTTGTTAAGAAAGGCTAGCTAAGTGAACCAGTGAGACTGGAAAAAGAATACAGAAATCTATACTGGTTGTGATCAATTAGTTCTAAACCCCACTGCACTGAAACCAGCCATATGCTAAAACTTCCTTGCATTCCAATAATAAACTCCCCTTGCTCATGGGTTGTAATCTTGCTAGTATGCTGCTGAATGTAGTTAGCTAGGATGTTGCTGAGTAGTTTTGCATCCGTGTTCATAAGGGATTTTAGTCTATGGGTTTTTGTAGTCTCTTTTTCTGGCTTTGATATGAGCTAATGCTGGCATCATGGAATAAGTTTGGAACTGCTCTCTTCAGTTTTTTGGTAGACTTTGGAAAGGATTTTTGTTCTATAAATGATTGATCTAAATCACTAGTGAAGCCAACAAGACAAGGGCTTTTCTTCATGAAGAGGTTTTTAGTTACTGATTCCATTTCCTTAGTAGTTTTGTATCTATTCAAATTTTGTATTTCTTTGTAATCAAGTCTTGTATACCTAGGAATCTGCCCACTTTATCTAGGTTTTCCAATTTGTCATCCTATCATGGTTCACAGCACACTTTTTTAAACATTTTGTTTCTTTGAATTAGTAGTAATGTCCCACTTTCATTTCTCATTTTAGTATGTGAATATGCTGTTAATTTCTCGTGTGTGTAGCTGAAGGTTTGCCAATTGTTAATTTTTTGAAGAACTGAGAATGAACTTTTGGTTTTTTGGAATTCTGTTGTTTGTATAATCTCTATTGTATTTGTCTCTGCTAAAATTTTTAATATTTTCTTCTTTCTCTTTGCTTTGCATCTAATTTGGTGTTATTTTTCTAATTTACTGGTGATAAAGTTATTATTTATTTGAGATCTTTGTTCTTTTTACATGTGTTTTAGCTGCAAACTTTTCATCTTAGCACTGTTTTTGCTGTTTCCCATAACTTTTGATATGTTTTGTTTTCATTTTTCTTCCTCTGTAGTATGTTCCTATTTCCTCCGTGATTTCTTCCTTTACTTATTTGTTGTTTAAGGGTATGTTGTTTAATTTATACAATATTGTAAACTTTCTAGCATTTCATCTGTTATTGATTTAATTTGAGATCTACTATACAGCCCATCCTGGAGAATTCCCCATGTGCATTTGAGAAGAGCGTGTATTCTGTTTTGTTGGATGGAGTATATTGTATATATCTGTTAGATCAATTTGGTTCATTGAGTTAGTCAAGTCCTCTATTTCCTAATTTATCATCTATCTCATTTTTCTATTCATTACTTAGAGTGGAGTATTAACATCTTCAACTGTTATTTTAGAACAGCCTATTTGTCCCTTTAATTCTGTCAACTTATGCTTTCTATATCTAAATGCTTTATTATTAGGTATCTGTTTAAACTATTTCTATCTTCTTGCCAAATGGACATTCTATGGCTATATAATGTCTTATTGTCTCTTGTAACTTTTTAGAGTCTATTTTGTCTGCTATTAATATAGTCATCCCCAGTCTCTTTTTCATACTATTGGTGTAAAATAATCATTTTCTTCCTTTTTCTATAACCCTCAAGTCCTGTGGAAAGCTGACAGCAGCATTACTTAATTTAAAAAGCAGAGACATCTTAAATCAATGGCTTACTGTTTGTAAAAGCATTTAAATGGAAATGAACTACCCAGTCCACCAGGAGCAAAGGATATCAGTTGGGTCTAAGAATAATCATACCAAAAAGCTCTAGGAGGAAAAGCTGCTTGGAATTAGGACTGTGATAATGGTCTTCAGGATCAAGAAGGAAATGGGGAAACGGGGATGCTCAGGGTCACATACATGCTTAGCAAAAGACCCAGAAAACCCTAAGCTCTCACCTCTGTATTTTAAACTCTGCACAAGTAGAAAGTAGAGGCGCAAGGAGAGTTGTAACTTTATGCTGATTGGTAAAGGCATGCTCCAATGCACATATATAGACCCCAGGTGAAAAAATCAGATATTTATTTTTAGTGAGGGTTAAAAAATCTGGAGTCTTACTATCCAAATAAGGTTTAGTGAAAATATTTGGGGAGATTTGCATTGATCAATTCATCCTGAGGTCAAGAAAATCTTGATTTTGACATTTGGAGCCTCCAGTAAAGTACTAGCCTCCTCCTAGAGGTGTTCTTTGGCCTTCTGGACTCAGAGCCATCTTGCCACTACTACTCATTACATTGATTTGAAAGTCAGCTAAGAGCTTGCTACAGAACTCCTGACAAAGTAAGTTTGACTATAGAGGGCTAGGGCATCCCCAGCCGGTTGAAATTTTGTGCCTCCTTCTATCCTCTGAAGCAAAGCTACTGTCTCTCTGGGGCCCCCAATTGACTGGGTATTTCCTATATGACTGGTCCTGGTTCATAGATGAGTCAGGGAAGCTGAAACCTCATGATGTCAACTGGACTGCTGTGGCTGTTCAACCTGTGCCAGCCATACAGAACCTGAAATGAGTGGTTGCTCCTCTCAATGGACAGAACTCAGGGTTTGGGGTAATTGCCCATATTCTATCTGTTTGGTTATCTAAAATGGAAACTGTAGACTGTCTGAATGTCTTTTGGGTTGCAAACCGGAAACAATCTCAGATGCTGATCTAACTGGATCACTCATCTAGAAGTCCATGGTAAGGGTTTGTTTTCTAGAGTGACCACTATCAAGCTGCAGATTGAGCCTAAATTTGTGTCTAATGCAGAGTCTGATACTGCAAGCCAGACTCGGGGTTGCTGGTGAAAGTTGACCTATTTATCTCATGGTTGAACAATTCCTGGACCATACCTAGCAGAATAACCAGAAGTGGACTTTTAGCCCACTTCTTGAGATATCAGTCACCACTTTTGACGTCTTCAGCATAATAGTCATCTGACTCCAGCCATACCATGTGCCCCTTGAAGCTAATCTGTGCCATCTTTTAGGCTTTTGAGACCAATTGAGCTCTGACTTCGTGGCATTTTTCACCACATGTACTAAAACGAGCCAACTCTATGATGTTCCCTCCTTTTCCACACATGTTGGTTAGATAATTCGTTGATGAGGTATGTTTTTCTCTAAAAGGGGACTATCTCTTCCAGATTGCCTCCAAGATAAGGATGAAATGCTTGGGGGATCTAGGAATCTATTTCACAAACTTGGAATTTCATGCTAATAATTCCTGGGTGAAATGTCTTTCTTTCCCATAACTGCAATTCTAGGCCAGCCTGGCTTTTGTACCCTCTGAGTTGCATCCCAGCCTAGTAGCATTTATGGGACTCCAACTTAGTTCTAGTTAAGTTTTATGTAAATATTCTTGTCTCTATTTTACCTGGCTCTACTAGATAAAATGTCTAGAAAAAAGTAGAGGGCGACTAGAATAAAGGTGAGATTATAGGTACCAGAATGAGACACACTGATTCTGTGGAGGTAGAGGGAGAACAACAACCTGGAACCTGGGGAGTGAACAACTTAGACCTCCGTAGCTACGGGGAACGGTGGGGCATTAACAACATTTTTTCTTTCTGAATAACTCCTGGTGCAGCCCACAAGAGTCTGGAAATACTACTAGTAAGACCAGACGGTAAGGCAGAGGCTGTGGATTCAGCTCCTTTTGGTCCCCACATTACCCTTAAGAATCCTTTGAGAGTATTCTATCTCTGTGTGATGTAGGCATGGAACTCTAGTGGGCAGTGTGCACTCTCGGTGCCCATGGTTCAAGGCCACAGTTTTTCAGATGATGGACAACCATTGCTTTTTCCTGAAGAGAATTAGTACCCTGTGGCTGAGCTTAAGGGGGACTCTAGGCAGCATTGATTGCATTTTCTTCTTCCTCTATGAACTGGGATTTCTCCTTCAGTTTTTCTACTACCTAGAACTGAATCTGTATTTGTCAATATTTAGGTAAATCAGAGACATAAATCAGATAAGGAACCCTAGACACAGCTTCTAGCATAGCTGGACTCGCCTATTTCTCTTCTCACTTTATGAGATCAATTATATTGGCACAGAGAGATACCCTTAGATGGGGTCTCTCAGGATCAGTTAGAGAAGCATACTTCTGTAGAAGCTGGTAGAACAGGGCAGGAGGGCCAGTGAGGATGAAAGCTTCTGTCCAAATTTTTAGCCTAGCTGCGTGTGGCCGACAAATCCAGGAAAGATCCCAGATCCCTGGAAGGATTAAGAGAGGATCCATTAGATTAGAACGCTAGGGTGGGTGTTCATCCTTCACCTTCTGGGTCAGATTTTCAGGCTTAAGTCTGTGGTAGGGCTACAGAGAAATGCTCGCCTGGGAAAGACTCTGATCACGTGCAACATAGGTGGCTCCCTCACAGGGAGAAGTCCTCGATTTGAGGAACATCATACGTGTGTGGATGTATCTGTACTCTTCCTCAGCAGAGCAGCATTGACTGAACGATTGTTTGAGAATTACGAGTAAAGAGCCCTATATTATTTTGAATTTAGTAAACATTGGAACAGAAATAAAACAATATTATCTACTTTCAAATGGAATAACAGCATGAGCAACTTCCAGGAAAATGTCACAGGAGGAAACTCCAGTGACATTTGCTCATCCCCAGAAACCTTGAAAATCCTGATGCAACCTGTAGGGTTAACCTTATCAACACAGTTTTTTACCATATAGATTTATCTTTATAAAAAATATTTTCTTTGGGCCTTTATTTTGTTATATGCCATGAAGAATAAATCATTTATTTCCTTTGTGATAAGAATATCGCATTTTTACAGCTGAAGTATTAATGATGCCATCCTCCATGTAGTTTTTGTTGCTATGGCCTGAATGTTTATGTCCCTTTGCAAATTCCTATGTGGATAATTTTAGGCGTGTGGCCTTTGGGGAAGTGGTGAAGCCAAGAGTTCTTCATCTTCATGAATGGAATCAGTGCTCTTTCAAAGGAAGTTGAAGGGAATGCCCTTGTCCCATGTGAGAGATGGTACCATCTATGGGGAACAGGCGTCTCACCATATACTAAATTTGCTGCTGCCTTGATCTTGCACTTTCCAGCCTCCATGACTGTGAAAAATACATTTCTGTTGTTTATCCTTTACCCAGTCTGAGGTATTTTGTTATAGCAGCCTGGATGCACTATGACACCTTCTTAGGCACTTTGGTCTGTTTCTGAATTTTTAGTTTCAGTGACATATGAGTTTTTAATCAATCAAGATTTTTCACAGAGCTTGCCAGTCTTGCTTTTTGCTTTTTTTTTTCAGAGTTTTCTTGTTTATTCTTATTTGTGTTTTCATCTATATAATATTTTATAGTAACCTGTACTTCCAATATTTAATGGTATCTGTATAGGAACAAAATTGAATTCATAAATAAACTTAAGGACAATTGATGTTGATAATATTGAGTTTTTCTGCCTAACAATATGATACAAATTGTCTATTTGCTTATGTGTACATTCATATATTTCACAAACTTTCTATGTTTTTTTCTCATACTCTGTACACATTTTTGCAATATTTATTCCTAGTTTATTTTATTCTGCTAAAAAGTGATTTGAGACACAATGAAATTGTAAAGTGTTTATTTGAGTAAGAGCAATTGATAAATTATAAATATCAGACCAAAAGATATTTAGTGCTTCACTGACAGAGTAAGAAGCAAGTATTTATTGGAAAAATGTAGAAACAAAGAAATCATTTGATTGGTGGTAGCACAACTTTTTTTATTGTTTTTTGTTCGCCTGTTTACCTTGTTGGACAGTTTCTATTTATATAAGGTTGTTGGCTACTTCTGATTGGTTGAGCTTCATTTCTCTTTTTTAATAGGCAGCTACAATAAATAATTTAAGTTTTGCTTGTATTTGCAAATCAAGCAAGGTTGAGATCACTTATGAGACCTAACTAATTTTGTCTGCTCAGAGATTATTGAGACGTGATCTCCATTTTAGTTTATTTTAACAAATTTTCTGTACTTTTGCTTCCCATCCAAACTGTAACTTATAAATTATTATTGTTGTACATATGTAGGCCCATGTTGTGTATGCTTTGAAGACATGTCCTGCTTTCAAACTCATTTGTATTATGTTATTATTGAATTTGCCCCATTTATTGGAATTATATACTGCAATCTCCCAACTACAAGAGGTATGAGTTCTGAGGAGATCACAGTAAAGATGAGTCAGAAGTGAAAACGGTTCTCCAACTCACACATGCAGTAAAAACAAATTTCACGTGGATACAAAGAGTAATTATTTAAAATTTAAAATACCCTGAAAACATTAAAGTTTATCTCATTACTATGTAATATGGAAATTACAAGACCAAAAAACCCAAAGACTTATTTTTAAAATAGAAATTGAGCTTTTTATATGATGAAATGGTCCATAATTTAAATGTAAAAAGTGAGTAGGAAATATATGAAATAAAATAAAATTATTTGTATAAGTGACAATGCCCATATTAGATTTAAGAATATCTTACAATGAAATAAGTTGAAACCTACAAAATAGAAGAAAGTTTAAAATTAGGCACATATTATGAGCCAGATGAAGAATAAATACATATATCAATAAGCATTTAATGTATTTTGTCTTAGATTTTATATGAAATAATAAAAAGTAAGCAAACCAATAGCATGGTAGTTTCACCCTGATTGCATCAAACTGAAAAAATATTAACATTTCTGCATTAGAAGTTGGATTCATGGATTGGCCTCATGCTGCATTCAAGGCACTTTGGCCAGGACCCAACACTCATTGTCAAGAGTGAGCAGGCTAGAAGTTTGCTTTTAAGATGTTCCCCGGCCTGCAATCCAGACACTTTGTCTTGACTACTTCTTCAACTCTGACATAGGTTTTGCTGATATAAATGCAAACCCAGCTCTATACCTACCAAGCATCTACATGGCTAGAGCTGCACATTGAGCATTTAGGCACTAGGCAAGAGGTCTTCCCAGGTTTCCAAGCAAACTTTCTAGAATTTCCTAAAAATACTGACATTGTCTTTTTCAGACCCCATCTCCCAAAGAGAATCAGAGAGATGGTCTGGAAGCCATTTAGAATCTCCAGCCTCCAACCTAGTAACAATGGACTTGGATACAAAGACGCAACCTACTGACCTCAAAGACACCAGCCCAGATTCTGGGCATTGAATTCCTGCCTCCCCATGAAAGATCTCATCTGAGTCACATCAAAGCCCACACTCTTCTTCAACGTTCACCTTCCAGACACGCTCCAAAACAGCCCCTCAGAATTGTCTTGAGATGAAAAAAAAAGTGATGAAGCTCCAGGTTTGGAATGCCTGCCTCTTTCCTCACTCCTGAAAAGTCTACACCTGCTGGTTAGAACTCTCACACCTTATGGAGCCTGGCCTCTCAGAGTGCATCCTCTAACAGGACCTCCTGGCCTTTTCCTCCTTGGAGGAGAGTGCCCAAGAATAAGAGGGAATACATGGCCTCCACTCTCACATGACTTGATTGACTGATGAACTGATGTCGGAGGAGGAAACATATGTAGGGAACAGCCTGGGTCTTGTGAATCCCTGTTTCCCCAGGTATGATGCCTGTGCAAATGGAGGTAGAATCCCCAAGTATTATTGGGTGGTAGACAGACACTGACTAATAAAATTAAGTAAATGTAAGGTGACTTGAAGGGGAATTTATCATATGTCATATACAAAATTTTACTTAGTGAACTTCATTTAAAAACAGTCACAATTTTTAAGGGGAGTAAAATATAATTTTAATAGGGAGCTATGAGAATTATCTGCAGTTGCTATATAAATGATTGAGTCAGGGGTAACTATCTGAAGGTCATGAGCTTGATATCTGCTACTTAATTTCATAAGACATTTACTTGCAAATGGTTGTCATTTTTGCTCTCACCATATGAAGATTTTTTCTTACTAAGAGCATTCCTATGAAAGAAAAACTAGAAATTTTGCCAATTTTGGTTATTAAAACAATAAAATTGGTTTGTTTGTTATTCTTAACCAAATGCTCCTACAGATGGCACATAGTGCCCATGCTTTGATTGTTTTTTTCCCACCCTAAGTCAATTGCCTTTTATTTTATTCATCAAACTGTTTTTACTCTAGATAGACATTGCAGTTGTCATGTGCCCTATGGATTTGTACTTTGTTAGAAATATGAATTCTCAGGCCGAGTATATTGGCTCACGCCTGTAATCCCAGCAGTTTGCAAGGCCGAAGAGAGTGGATCACCTGAGGTCAGGAGTTCAAGTCCAGATTGACCAACATGGCAAAACCCCATCTCTCTAATATTTGCAGTTCACATTGTACCTTGCAATGAATACACATTTTATCCAAAAAGCCTAAAAAATAATGAAATTGGGGGTGCGGGCATGGCTGGAAGTATAGATAAAACAAAAATGACACATGACTAGTAGCTGTTAAAGCTGGGTGACTGGTCTGTTATACTTTTTTTGTATTGCGTATACGTTTTTAATGTTCTGTAATAAAACACTTGTACAAAATGACAAAGTTTATCTACACTTAGCTCTTAAGGTCTTGGTTACCTTTGGGAAGGAGAAAGTGTCAGGGGCATGAACAAATCTGATTCTTAGATACACAAGTGTACTTATTTAGTAATAAAAAATCAAGCATTCCATAAATGTTTTGTGCCTATATTGCTGTATGCATGTTATACATCAATAAAAATGTAAAGAGTGCATATTTGCATAACAATCCTAAATTAATATTTTAGAATAATAGCAATGTTTTGTTTTGTTTTAAAGTGGGGCGTGTGCACTCAGGACATCATAAGGTGTATGTTAATGTTCCAAGTTATTTATTTATGTTTTAACTTTTGGGTGAGCCCCCCAGCTTTTACTTCAACACAGTAAGTAGCATGGTTTCAACTTTTTGGAATGCAGCTTTGTTTTCAGAAAGGTTCTCACCGAAGAATGATGCTCACCCAAGCCAGGGCACACAGTGATCCGTGCACAGGATGCACTGAGCACACATGGCACTGGATGAATCAGGAACAGAGCGAGCAGCACTGCCTGGGTCTGCAAAATATACTTTGCAGGAAACGCAGGTAAAATTGAAAGGTCACAATTCAGCAGTAAACGTTTTTACATTCATTTGAGAAATCATTTCTAACAAAAGCTGCTGGTTAAAGCCATGGTTTTGTGGCTTGCCTACACACTGTAATCACCTGCACAACTTTCAACCGTATTTTTTTCAGATCCAGCTCCGAGAATTCTGATTTAATTGATCGATTACAACTTGGGTTTAAGGGATTTTGAAAGTTTTCCTCCCTGCCAGTGATTCTATTGCGCCAGGGGTAAAAAGTGCTGGATAGGGGTGAGCGATGCTTTAGCTGTGAGAGATAGCCATGTGCACTTCAGGATTTGCCCCATCGCATATCTGGAGTTCGAGGTCTTAGAAAAAGTTCTTGCACTGTTAAAAATTAAAGGATGGCTTCAATACATACTTAGCTGTTTGGCTACATTGCAGAACAAGAAAATGCCTTTCCAGAGATCAGTTTTTTGAGACAGGGTTTTGCTCTGTCAGCCAGGCTGGAGTACAGTTGTGTGATCATGGTTCATTGAAGCCTTGACCTCCCAGGCTCAAGTGATCCTCCACCTCCAGCCTTCTGAGTAGCTGGGACTGAAGGCATGCAGCACTAGGCCTGGCTAATTTTTCAAATTTTTGTTTTGTTTTGTTTTTTGTAGAGATGGCTTTCTCTATGCTGCCTGGGCTGGTCTCAAACTCCTGGTCTCGAGTGATCCTCCCACCTCAGTCTCCCTAATAGTTCGACCTACAGGCAAAGGAAAGCATGCCTGGTGTATTTATTAAAATGTAGCTACTAGAATATTTAAAATTCACATGTGCTTCACATATTATTTCTTAGAGAATTGCCTCCCTTTTGAAATCTCAGGCTGCCTGCTCTAAAACCTGGATATGCCAGGAAAGTAAAACATCTGAAATTTTAAAATAATTGTCATTATATTGCTTCCATATATGAATAACACATATATATTATTCATTAATACAAATAATCTTACATACAAATGTAAATGCAAATATTTTACAAGCAGGGCCAGTTTCTAGTTCACAGAGGAAGCCCTGCCAGAAAAGGATCCAGGAAAAACCTATAATTCTTGCTTTATTCAACCCATTGTCAAATAACATATGTCACTCATGGCCTGAGGGGGCAGGGTAGGGAATTGAACTACATCCAATCATGGGTGTTGGAGTGGAAACTATCTAATCAGGTGCACAGCTGGAGAAGAATGGGCAGCTTTTTGGAACTACGGGGTCCTTGGCCTGTCTCTCCACTCAGAGCTCAGGACACTAGAGCCACCTCAACATAATCACCTGTTTTTTAGTTATTTTAACACTCCAAAAGGGAACTAGTTTTCTCATGCATTTTCCAAATGTGTGGCAGGCAGAGACTCAAATCTACCTCCCTGTTGCCCCAGCCTAACTCTGGCTTGCAATCAGATTTTAAATTTCCAGTTCTTTCCTGACACTAACCAACACTAACTAATCTTCCATAATTCACAACATTATCAACTGTTCTTTATTATACATTTCAGACACAGTATTTCAATTCTTCTTTTTGTCAAAAAGCAGTGGATGTCATTTAAAAAATATTTTTTTCATTTGTAAACATTTTACAGGAGATGAAAGCAGAGAATAATCCCCTGACACCTCACTGTAAAAAAAATAAATAAAAAGCAGAAAACCTTTGTGCTCCTTTCTTTAAACTTCTCTTGGCACAGACACCCCATCAGAAAGCCTTTGGGTTGAGGTTTCATTTTGGAAACTTCACAGGGCAATACATCCTCAGCCATCTTGTTATTTACTTGGTTTTGAGTTTCAAAACTGTTTGAGGACTCCCCAAGATGTCAACAGTGGCCATGACTCTTGAAGTGTCTAGTAAATAGCATCTCTTGTGTCATCTCCTCTCAGGGAACAGCCCAAGGTATGGGAATGCAGCCTCCCTGTGGAGTGGTTGGATGATCTGTGCCCGGAAGGAATCTCTAGGTATACCCTTGCGCTAAAAGCAAACTCCTTAGGACATTAAGATTGTCTTACCCCAAAGGTTAGTTTCCATTCCTTAGAGACACATTGCAGGCCAGGCAAATGGATGCTGATATTGAGGAAAAAATGTTCTCAGATTAGTGAAGGTAGAGAAAATATTTCAAAGGACAAAGAAACCCAACCTAGTGAGGCAGTGCAAAAACCTGCAAAGTAAAATGCACCTCACAGACACGGTGGAGCACAGCGTAGCTGCTCTTGGTAGGATGGTCATGACCCACTTCACTGAACCAGATGTGATTGGGGAAAATATCCCAAGTAATAGAATGTCTTGACTTGACCCTTGGGTCAGATATGTCTGTGTTTCAATCGGAATTGTCACCTTCTAATTTTGTCACCTTGAAAATGTTTTTGTACTTACTTTAACTTCACTTTTTAATTAACTGTAAATTGTTTTATCAGTAGAGCTTGAAAGGTATGAAAATATTTGCAAAGCACATTAAGTTGGTGAATTTTGAATAAAACTAAGTAGTAATATATTTCACTTGTTAACAATTGTTACTTGCCTATTTCTTTAGCAGAATGAGTTTAGCACATTTCCCAGGACTGTTTTTTATTTGTTTGAGAGGTGATTTCAAGCAGAATCTCACAGCTTACTGTTGGAAATGTTACCAGGTGTAAAGACAGGGACAGTCTCTCTTCCACTACAGTGGTAGGAAATGAATACATACCTACAAGCACGTGAGGTAGATTGATTGTTAAATTACATAAATTTATCACATCAGTTATTCTTTTTTTCAAAACAGAGAACTTGTGAAAGTATCTCTGTTCCATATGCTGCTATCTCGGTGTTTGAGGGTAATGCTAAGTTTTAGGAGCTGGGACTTGGCACCTCCTGGAAGTGTTCACATATGATTAATTGTTTACTAAATGGTTTGTTATGAACATAATTAAATTACATGTTTATTTTCTGAAAGGGATAGATATTTTGGCTTTTCTTGTTGAGTTATAAAATGTAAGCGCCTTATAACTTTCTTTTTTAATTTTAATTTTATTTTTTAGACTTAATTTCACTCTTGTTGCCCAGTCTGGAGTGCAATGGCAAGATATTGGCTCACTGCAACCTCCACCTCCCGGGTTCAAGCAATTCTCCTGACTCAGCCTCCCAAGTAGCTGGGATTACAGGAATACACCACCACCCCCGTTTAAGTTTGTATTTTTAGTAGAGACTGTGTTTCTTCATGTTGGTGAGGCTGGTCTCGAACTCCTGACCTCAGGTAATCTGCCCACCTCGGCCTCCCAAAATGCAGGGATTACAGGCATGAGTCACCATGCCCGGCCAAAATTTCCTCCTTTTAAACCTTAGATTTGAATGACTTTTGCTGGATTCTTCAAACATGAGGTATTTTTTAATTTGAAAACTAACTGAATGACTCTAACTGGTAAGTAGAAGTCTTAGACCATTGACTAAAAGCTAAGGCTAATGTTGACCCTGCAAAAGTGGTCCATTGAAGGCCCAGTTGATTATTCCTGGGTGTCTGCCCTGCAGGCATCGAAGCCTGCTCACATCAACCATGGAAGGAGCCTTTGTCACTGTCAGAAGGTACAGAGCTTTGGTAAGCTGGAAGTTGACAGGCAGATGCAGTTGAGGTTGAGATAGAAGAAATGTTGTGATATTCTTTCTAGAATGGAATTGTTATTGTCCTGAGACTGTTTATAGACTTTGTCTAATAAGTTACTTAAGAAGTGTTGTAACAAGGAAAAAGTACAAATGATTAGATCTTTGAGGATCTCAAAGGTTAGGTGGAAAAGGGCTTTATTTCATAGGGAGGAGAAAACAAGTTTACAAAGAAGGTTGGAAGGGAAGCACAGGATGAAGTGTAGCAAAATCAGATCCCAGATAAGATAATGTTTCATCTTGAAGTCAGCCTGTTCTTAGGAGGGGTATGTATAAATATGGGTTGTAGGTTCTCTGAGGCTGTGGGTGAGTCAGAGTTCAGGGGCTGAGGGAACAAGGGGAACAAGCAAAGTTTTGTTAACAAGTACTCTGTTTTGACCACTGAAGTCTAAATTACAGAATGGTAGTTCATTTTTAAAAATAGGAATTAGTAATCTGTGTCCATCTTTGTGATAGGTTTAAAAAAATGGGGGGAACATCTACAAAGTCATAATGGGAAGCACGTTTCTCTCCACTAAGCTGTTCTTTGAGAACACAAAGAATGGGGGAATTTCTTTAAATATAGCTATTTCCAGGATTACCTTCACCCACAACTGTTCCTTGTCCCAGACATCTCTTCCATTTGTCAGTTTCTGAGTTGTATTTTTATAATAAAGTGCTAAATATAGTTAGACTTATTTGTTGAGATTTTTTGAGTAATTCTATCAAATTATTTAACTTGAAAAGGGGTTTATGGGAGTCACAGATTTATGGGAGGTAGCTCAGAAGTATAGATGGGCTTCTGGGACACGTGACAAACTTCTGCAGTGAGAGGGGTGATGTGGGACTGAGCCCTGAATTTGTGGGGTCTGTGTGAACTCTAAGTTGTGTCAGAATTAAATTTTTGGGCAACAAATGGGTGTTGGGGAATCAGTGGGTCTTCAGGGAACTTTACACATTTAGGATCAAAAGTTTTGTAAGGAGAAAGACAATGTGGGGTCCTCCGCTGGAGAGAGACTCCCGGTGTCTCGGGGAAGGTAGGCTCTGCTCTGCACACAGGCTAATACACCATGAACTGCCCTGTGTTTCCAGGCATCCTCCCAGTGTGAGAAGGACCGAGGACTCTGAGGGAAGAAGTTCTGAGAACAGATGCCTTCTACCCTCCTGCCAACCTGAGGCCACCGCATGTTTTTCACCCACTGAACATACGCACTGCGTGTTGATGTTGTCAAGCCCGTCTCAGGACAAGGCTTCAGCATCAAGATTGTTGCCCATCCTACCTTTCCTCATAGACTTTCCCACCAAAAACCCACACACGTGCCTACAAGACCCCTGGCATATGTTCTACCTCAGACACCTAATCTGCAGTGGCAACATGGTTTTTTCACCATCCCAGATTTCCGTGCCACCTGATCATAATCTCGTCTTCCTGCATGGACATAGAAATAAGTCAGAGCAAAGTTTCACCTCGGTCGGTATCTGTAGCACGAACCAGTCCTTCCACCAACCCTGTACTGTCTCTCACTTGTGGTTCCTTAATAGCACCTTCCACTCTTTTACCTTTTAGTACACCTCAAACCCTTTTATGTGCACACAGTGTGCCCAAGGCCACCCCTCAGTTGCCTGAATCCAGCACCTACCAAAATTCAGATGTCCAGTAGTTCAAGACCATGGGTCTAGACTAAGTTTTTGCAGAAGGAAATACAAATTAGAAATGAGAGGCTCTATTCTCCCATTTGAAAATAAAAAAATATTTCTTTTCCCTTTTCTTAAAGAATGCAATCTAGAAAACTTTTATTATTAATTTTTTGAGGCAGAATCTTACCTTTTACTTAGCCTGAAGTGCAATGGCATAATCATAGCTCACTGTAACCTTAACCTCTTGGGTTTGAGCAGTCCTCCTGCCTCAACCTCTTAATTACCTAGGACTATAGGCATGAACCACCATGCCTGGCTAGCTTTATTCATTTTTGTTTTTTTTTTCAAGACAGTGTCTTGCTCTGTGGGCCAAGCTGGAGTGTAGTGGCATGATCTTAGCTCAATGCAACCTCCACCTCACAGGTTCAAGCAATTCTCCTCTCTCAACCTTTTGAGTAGCTGGGATTACAGGCGCACACCACCATGTCTGGCTAAATTTTTGTTGTTATTATTTTTAGTAGAGAATGGGTTTCACCATTTTGGCCAGGCTGGTCATTATCCACCTGCCTCCGACTCCCAAAGTGCTGGGATTACAGGTGTGAGCCATCATGCCCAGACATATTTATTTTATTTTTTTGTAGTGACAGAATTTCACCATGTTGCCTGTACTGGACTCAAACATTTGGCTTCAAGGGATCCTCCTGCCTTGGCCTCCCCAAATGTTCAGATTACAGGCATGAGCCACCATGCCTAGCCTGGAAAACTTTTACATGTACCTTTTTTTCTCTGCTTCTTTGAAATATAAGCAAATCATTTTAACAGCTAAATAAGCCTTTTGTCATTCTTCATGACAGAGAATTGTCTTTATCGAAGACCTGGAAACTATTGCTTTGTTTTTTAATTTGACAAAGATTTATTTAGTTTTTATTTTCAGTCCTTTGAAGTAGGCACAGCGCAGTACAGTGGCTCATGTTTTTAATCCCAGTGCTTTGGGAGGCTGAGATGAGAGAATTGCTTGGGCCCAGGAGTTTGAGACCAGCCTGGGCAGCATAATGAGACACTTTCTTTATAACAAATTAAAATCAACTAGCAGGGCATGGTGGCACAGGAGGCTGAGGTGAGAGAATCATTTGAGCACAAGAGTTTGAGGCTGCAATGAGCCATGATCACACCACTCTACCACTGTACTCCAGCTTGGGTGACAGAGGGAGACCCTGTCTCTAAATAAATAAGCAAATAAACAAATGTGTTTTTCCATACATAAAAATAAGTAAATAAACAGATAAATAAAATAGACATGGATTTGCTTAGAATAAAGCTGATTATAAGATAACAGAAAAGTGAGAACCAAAGATAGGGTTCACCTTAGCAAATGATTCCAGCCTATTAGGACACTCACAGAATTTTCCCTGCAGCATGACCGACATGAAAGTAGAATGTCATCATGCCAGGCTGTACCAGCGTTGGAAGACTAAACACGGTGGGGAAGAACCTCCCTTATGGAATATTATCAACAGGTGAGAGACCAGCTCCTGCCCTGATGGGCTACAGAGATGAATTCTTGAGATAACACATTGCAGAAACATGCATAGAGTAGTTTAACCTTTTTTGTGTGTAACCCTTTCTCCATTTTCCTGCGAAATCCTCCCTAGTAATACTGTTAGCTTTTAAGTTTTGAGTGTCCGGTAGGACTGAAGCTGCATGCTGCAGGAGATACCTGGGCAGGAAACTAACACAAACTGCAGCCACAAGCACAAATACTCATGGCCTAATGTAAAGTGAAAACAATAGAAAGGTCTTTACTGTTACTCACCCAAGTGAGTGAACAGAGATTTTACACATAACCAACTTGCCACTGAGACTAATGAAGGCCAGATTCCACTGGATCAAGACTATGAGTTACTCATGGGAAGGTCATAGGACACAGCCCAGAGATTTTTCATATTGGAGTCTGGGTACTGGCTCTGCCCTGGTCTTCTCGGGTTTCTGTCTCTAGAGACCCCTATGTGGCTGCTCTTACCGCAGCCAGGTGCTGGCAGCAGTTGCTGGTTTAGTGCACCTGCTCTTTTTCCAAAAAGAGGGAGGAGTTGGCCACATCAAACAGCTCCTAATCAATCTGAATGCAGCTCTGTAAAAAGTGCCCAGAAACCACGCAAAGAAAAGTCAGTGGTCTGCCTTGTTTTCACCGTATGTGACACCTCCACTAGAAATTCTGCTTTTCTCTGCACTCCAGCCTGGGTGACAGAGAGAGGCTTCCTCAAAAAAAAAAAAAAAAAGAAAAAGAGAGAAAGAAAGAAAGAAGGAAGGAAGGAAGAAGAAAGAAAGAAAGAAAGAAGGAAAGAGAAAGAAAGAAAGAAAGAAAGAAAGAAAGAAAGAAAGAAAGAAAGAAAGAAAGAAAAGAAAGAAAGAAAGAAAGAAAGAAAGAAAGAAAGAAAGAAAGAAAGAAAGAAAGAAAGAAAAAGAAAAGAAAAGAGAAAAGAAAAGAAAAGAAATTCTGCTTTTCAGATTAGGCACATAAGGAGAATCTATGTGAATCTCCAGCAAGGAAGGAAACCAGAGGCCAAGTTAAAGTCTTGGAATTCACATCTGAGTACACAGACTCTGTCTCCAACCCTCTTCTTTTTATTCTGCCAGCTATGGCCTAGGTATGAACATGACAAGTATACAAGAGTTCCAACACCTGACAATCTGCTTCAGTAAAAGAGTACCCTCCCTCTTGCTCCCAATACAACTCATGGTACTAAGAAATGGTGTGGGACTTCCCAGATGAGTTGACAAGAGAGGCCTGACTCTGGGGCCTGTCTTGGGCTGCCCTGTGTTATTTGAATGTGCACCTGACCAATAGCCAGGGGCATCAATGATGAGGCCTGAGTGGACTTCCGTGTTTTCAGATAAGGCTTTTACATTGAGCCTTTGTAAGGTCAAAACTCAGAAATTTCAGGGCACAATGAAAGAACATCTCACTCTCTTGAGCATCTCTCACTAACAGACATAGATACAGAGCTGTCTCAAGAAAGTGGGTTCCTGGTTTCTTAACTGATGTTCGGTTGTCACCAAGAAAGTGTGTTAAACTCTTCAAGGTTCCATCTATTGGGTCCCTTCTTTCTGTAAGACCTACCCAAAGGCCCCACTATGCTACTAATTGCTCAGTCTCCTCTTCCATGTCAACTCTTCATTTGTACACAAATATGCCAACACAACTTCCCCTTAATTCCCTGGAAAGAAATAAATGCAGCCTGGGCTCCAGGATATAAGAGACAGCTGGAACATAACCTTGTTTTTCTTACCATCTCTGAGACCCAATAAAAGTCACCGTGTATTTGAGGCTTCCCCAGACTCCTAGCATGCACAGTGGGGATGAAGATAACATCTACTGCCTAGGGATTGTATTAGATGTATATAAGATAAAACATAAAAATCGTGATGTGATGTCACCTGTAGATAATGCACACACTTAGAGTTGGAAACATTAGGAGAATAGGTGGGAGGTAGCATGGGCCACAACTCAAATAGGCCTGGGGTCTGACAGGGTGACCTTGGGAATGCCACTTCTGCACTGGGCCTCATTTTCATTCTGCTCCAGTATGAAGTTGAAATTAAATGTAGATACTGTCCTCTGGCATTCATATAGTTTAGCTGTGTGTTCCACCCAAACTTCTCTGTGTATTATAACCCCCAGGTGTTAAGGGAGAAACCTGAGGGGAGAAGATTAGATTATGGGGACGGGTTCTCCTCATGCTGTTCTTGTGATAGTGAGTTCTCATGAGATCTGATAGTTTCATAAACATCTGCTATATCCCCTGCTCTCACTCACTTCACTTGTCAGCCACTGTAACTGGAAGGTTTCTGAGGTGCCCCCCCCCCCAATTATGTGGAACTGTGAGTCAATTAAACTTCTTTTCTTTGTCAATTACCCAGTCTCAGGTACTTCATCATTGCAGTATGAGAATGATCTAATACAGCCATTCAACTTTCTAGTGCTTTCTCTTTATATTTAGAAACATATCCATGTGCCTTATCACACCTATGACAGGGGAAGTCTTCACAAAGTCTCCCAGTACTAGGTGGTGAGTAACTCAGTTTTTTGTTGAATAAAATGGCCTACTGCCTGATGACAGTAATATGGCCCTTGGGTTTTGAGGAAAATATCACGTTGTAGGTTAGCCAAAAAGGAGATAGCAGACCAGCTGAAATTTGTTTTCTTATACTGGCTTTAAGACAGTGATTAGAAAAGGCCTAAGAGGTGGGTTCTGTAGGGGATTGCTGGAAGGAAAGTAGGAATATGGAAAGTCATGAGACATACACAGTCATCTCTTCTTGCTTCCTCTCAGGTCACATGCAAATTCAGGGAGAGTTAGTATGAAACACACAATGGAAATTTGGGCTGTAACATCTGCAATCCGATGCTTCATGGACTTCATTTGGCCATATCGGTTCCAACAATTTCAGCCAATGTTTAAAAATCTCATAAGCAGATAAAATTTTAGTGTTTCAACAAGCCATTTCCTATCTTTCATTCTGAAAATCCATTTTAAGTCATTTTTTTAACAGTGTAGGGGTACAAATTCAGCTTCTGTCCAATGAAATACAGAAAAGGATATCACTTTTGTGTTACTTCAGGCTGCTATGCCAAAGAACCATAGATAAGCAGCTTATAGACAACAGGACTTAATTTCTCACACTTCTATAGGTTCGAAATTTGAGATCAGGTTGTCAGCATGTTTGAGGTCTGGTGATGACTCGCTTCTGAATTTCAGACTGCACACTTCAAGTTTTATCCTCATTTTGCAGAAGGAGGATGAGAGCCCTCTGTGGTTTCTTGTATAAAGCCAGTAATCTCTATTGAGGGTCCCACCCTCAGGAGTTAAGTACATCCTTCATCCTTATAGCATTACAAGGGGGGTTACAATTTTAACACAAATATAGGAGAAAAATTATTGGAACTCTCAAGATTTTTGTTTCCTTTTTTTTTTTTTTTTTTTGAGATACAGTTTTGCTCTTGTAGCCCAGGCTGGAGTGCAGTGGTGTAATCTCGGCTTACTGGAACCTTCGCCTCCCAGGTTCAAATGATTATCCTGCATTAGTCTCCCAAGTAGCTGGGATTACAGGCGTGCACAACCACACCTTGCTCATTTTGTACTTTTAGAAGAGACGGTGGTTTCACCATGTTGTCCAGGCTGCTTTCAAACACCTGACCTCAGGTGATCCACCCGTCTCAGCATCCCAAAGTGTTGGGATTACAGGTGTGAGCAACTGCACCCTGTCAAGATGTTTTTAAAGCTCTCATTTTTCTCCTACTGGGTTTTTCCTGTTTGCGCCCTCAATCTTTCTGTCTCTGTCTCTTTTTGTGTAAACCTTTTTGTCTAATTCTCTCTCTCTATTGTATACTTCAAACACAGGAAGCAAGCTTTAATGCTATGAGATGCTCCATGTAGAGACCCACATAACAGAGAGCTGAGGGGGTGCTCAGACCAGTAGACAGAAGGAAAGTCAGGCTCTCCAGCCACACTAAACCCTGCCAATTTTCACGAGTCAGCTTAAAAGCTGATGCTTTCCCAGTCCAGCTTCAGTTAAGACCACAGTCCGAATCTCATAAAAGACCTGAAGGCAGAGGTACCCAACAGAACTGTGTCCAGATTCTGGTCCACACAAATTATGAGATATTATATGTTGTTGAAAAGTGCTGAGTTTTAAGGCAATGTTGTCAGAAAGGAGCAGATATCTAACCTCATCTCCCAGGCCCTAGGATTCTCCATCCCTCTACTTATATCTTCCTCAGGCTGTCTGCAGCCAAACTAGTCCCTTTCTAACCTCTGCCAAACTCACACCTATGAATCTCTTCACTAAGGGTGGCTTCTCCCTGACACATACTTGTGCAGAGATGCCTCCCTGTTGTCATCCTTATCATGGATTAAACATCACATCACTGAGGTCTTAGGTCCTCCCATGCAATAATTTTCCAGCTTTTCTTCTCAACATTCTACTTTATGTTATAGTCCTTCCTCTTTTCTTTCACATATACTTGCTTTTGGGGCTTCTGTCCAGCTGTCCTCAGACTGTTTGGTCCTGGGTTGGGGGGTGCAGGCATGATGTAATAATATTCTGTACCACATGTTGGACCCACCAGTGTAGCTGGCAAAGGGTGAGCGCAAGGAAAAAAAGACTGGCTAAGTGATTATATGGGGGATCTCTAATATCCCTTCCTCTTTTGACCGCATGATAATGTGGAGATCACTGATAACAACATGAGGTGTTTGACTCTTACTTGTTCCAGCTACTCCAGCAAAGCTCAGTGGGCACCAGAAACAGAGCAGGCTGTAACCACCTCCAGGCCATCACTAACGCTACAGCCCCATGCAGGAGTACTATGGAATAAATCTGGTATCTTGATTTTTCTGTCCTCAAAACACTGGTTCTTCAAGATCCTAGGGGATAAAGTAGCAGAATCTGAAGGCCCCAAGTATAATGAGTGACCTAGGAATCCCCCTTTGCCTTCTATTTGCCTCTACCTTTTGGGTTGTGCTATTTATCCACGAGATATCCTCCCCTTATCCAGTGAAATTATTTTCTGCCACTTTCAAATGAGGACCTTAAGAACCCAACAGGAGCTGGGATTTTCCGTGGACTTCAGCCTCAGAGTCCAATGCTCTGGAATATTTAGCTCCGTCTCATCTTCATCTACCCAAGATGCCTCTGAAGTGGCCATGCCTCCCTCTGATTTGAAGGACCTACAGAGAGTGGATGCATTTTTCCACAGTCTCAGAGCAAGAACCAGGGCTGGAAGACACTTATGAGTATATGAAATCATCGAGGTCACCCAGTTTAAACAGCCCTATTTGTGAGGAAGAAAACGGGCTTTCCTGTAGACATTGTCTACATTAGGCTGAGGTGGAGCATAGCTCATTTTACTTCCAGGTGCCCTCAGAGCTGGATGCAAAACCCCAGTCCTGTCATCTTGAAACTGACATGGAGAGGTCCCCATGTGAAGAGAACCGTGGATCTGCTCATTCTCTGTGCCCCTAAATGTGAAGCTACAGGCTCTAACTTCCAAAGCAAACCTGATAGGTGGGATGGAGCCAAGGCCTAGGAAGCTGGAGCCCTCTCTAATGCTCTGGAGCCTGCCCACCTCCTGAGATCTGGATCAGTCCCTGCCTCTTTTGGGGCCTCATTTTCCCAATTGTAATGTAATGAGAAATTAAATGTAAAACTGCATAAGCATAAGCTCTGTGAGAATTTGGTGTAAGAGTCCTCAATACTGGATGATATATTGTGGTGGGGTGGGTTTGGGCCCCAGGGGTTCTCGGGCCACCTGACATATCCATTGCAGTAGGTGTAGAGCTCAGGAGATCCAGGTCTTCTTTCCTGAGCCAGCTGATTACAATACAATGGACCACGAGCTCTGATCTTAAATATGATTTCACATGATACCCCACCTTCAGCCACCACCTGCTCTGTGCTTCCCATATTTTAGGGAGCTGATGACAACCCCCATTATAGTGAGGGAGTCCAAGAAACTAGACTTGTGGACCTGGAGAAAAGAAAATAACACTTTTCTATTTCTCTCAAACTGTAGAATTTGTTGTCAAATAATCAATTTTGATTATATCTGTGCTTGATAACACGTTCATGTGTTAACAGCTGCTTAAATTTATTTTTTCTGTAAAGTGTGGGATAATGTCTTTTCCCATATTTTAACTCAACTTCTAAAAGCTCTCTTTAGAGTGGAGATGTGAACATCTTTGTGATATAAACTGCACATATTTGTTGCCAGTTTGTTCTTTTTGTCTTTGTTAAAATGTTTTGTTTTTTTTCTGGTTTGGATGTCCTTCAGAGTTTTGTTTTGTGGCTATTTATTACTACAATGCAACTTCTCCCCTAATTGACTGACACGTGTGTACATTCTCAATAAAATATTTTGGTAAAGTCTTTGTAAAAAATGTGTAGACAATTTTACAGTTTTCATAAACATAAAACAGTCAAGACTATCATGATGAAAAAGAAAGATTGAGGGCTTAAAAAGTAAAATACGACACAGCTAAAGTAGTGTGCAAAGGGAAATTTATAGCACTAAATGCCCACAAGAGAAAGCAGAAAAGGTCTAAAATCGACATCATAACATCACAATTAAAAAAACTAGGGAAGCAAGAGCAAACAAATTAAAAAGCTAGCAGAAGACAAGAATTAATTAAGATCAGAGCAGAACTGAAGGAGATAGAGACACAAAAAGCCCGTCAAAAAATCAATGAATCCAGGAGCTGGTTTTTTGAAAAGATCAAGAAATAAATAAACTGCTAGCCAGAGTAATAAGGAAGAAGAGAAGAATCAAATACATGCAATAGGAAATGATAAAGGGGATATAACCATTGATCCACAGAAATAAAAAGTACCATTAGAGAATATTATAAATAACTCTTTGCAAATTAACTAGAAAATCTAGACGAAATGGATAAATTCCTGGACACATATACCCTCCCATGTCCAAACCAGTAAGAAGCCGAATCCCTGAATATGCCAATAACAAGTTCTAAAATTGAGGCAGTAATTAATAGCCTAGCAACCAAAACAAGTCCAGGTCCAGAAGGATTCACAGCTGAATTATACCAAAGGTACAAAGAGGAGCTGGTACCATTCCTTCTGAAACTATTTCAAACAATAGAAAAAGAGGTACTCCTCCTTAACTCATTTTATGCTTCCAGCATCATCCTGAAACCAAAACTTGGCAAAGACACACCAGAAAAAGAAAATTTCAGGCCCGTATCCCTGATGAACATCGTTGCAAAAATCCTCAATAAAATACTGGCAAACTGAATCCAGCAGCACATCAAAAAGCTTATCCACCACGATATAGTCAGCTTAATCCCTGGGATGCAAAGCCGGTTGAACATATGCAAATCAATAAATGTAGTCCATCACATAAAGAGAACTAATGACAAAAACCACATGATTATCTCAATAGATGCAAAAAAGGCCTTCAACAAAATTCAACACCTCTTCATGGTAAAAACTCTCAATGAATTATGTATTGATGGAACTTATCTCAACATGATAAGAGCTATTTATGAAAACGCACAGCCAATATCATACTGAACGGGCAAAAACTCGAAGCATTCCTTTTGAAAATCTGCACAAGACAAGAATACCCTCTCTCACCACTCCTATTCAATATAGCATTGGAAGTTCTGGCCAGGGCAATCAGTCAAGAGAAAGAAACAAAGCGTAATCAAATAGGAAGAGGAACTTGAGTTGTCTCTGTTTGCAGCTGACGTGATTGTATATTTAGAAAACCCCATCGTCTCAGCCCAAAATCTCCTTAAACCGATATGCAACTTCAAACAAGTCTCATGATACAAAATCAGTGTTCAAAAATCACAAGAATTCCTATACACAATAATAGACAAACAGAGAGTCAAATCATTCATGAACTCTCATTCACAATTGCTACAAAGAGAATAAAATACCTAAGAATCTAACTGAAAAGGGATGGGAAGGACTTCTTCAAGGAGATCTGCAAACCACTGCTCAAGGAAATAAGAGAGGGCACAAACAAATGGAAAACAATCGGTGCTCATGGATAGGAAGAATCAATATTGTGAAAATGGCCATACTGCCCAAAGTAATTTATAAATTCAGTGTTATCCCCATCAAGCTCCCATTGACTTTCTTTACAGAATTAGAAAAAAAACTACTTTAAATTTCGTATGGAATCAAAAAAGATCCTGCATAGACAAGACAATCCTAAGCAAAAAGAACAAAAGTGGAGGCATCATGCTAGCTGTCTTCAAACTATACTAAAAGGCCACAGTAACCAAGACTGGATGGTACTGGTACCAAAACAGATATATTGAAAAATGGAACAGAACAGAGGCCCCAGAAATAACATCAAACATCTACAACCATCTGATCTTTGATGAACCTGACAAAAACAAGTAATGGGGAAAGGATTCCTTATCTAATAAATGGTGTTGGGAAAACTAGATAGCCATATGCAGAAAAATGAAACTGGACGTCTTCCTTACTAGTTATACAGAAGTTAACTGAACATGGATTAAAGACTTAAATGTAAGACTTAAAACCATAAAAACCCCCCAAAAAAACAAAGGCATTACCATTCAGGACATAGGCGTGGGCAAAGACTTCATGACTGAAACACCAAAAACAATGGCAACAAAAGCCAAAATTGACAAACGAGATGTAATTAAATGAAAGAGCTTCTTCACAACAAAAGAAACTATCATCAGAGTGAACAGGCAACCCACAGAATGGGAGAAAATTTCTGCAATCTATCCATCTGACAATGGGCTAATATGCAGAATCTACAGAAAACTTAAGCAAATTTACAAGAAAAAAACAAACAACCATATCAAAAATGGGCAAAGGACGTGAACAGACATTTCTCCAAAGAAGACATTTATGAAGCCAACAAACATATGAAAAAAAACTCATCATCACTGGTCATTAGAAAAATACAAATCAAAAACACAATGAGAAACAATCTCACACCAGTTAGAATGGTGATCATTAGAAAAATCAGGAAACAACAGATGCTGGAGAGGATGTGGAGAAATAGGAACACTTTTACACTGTTGGTGAGAGTGTAAATTAGTTCAACCATTGTGGAAGACAGTATGGCAATTCCTCAAGGATCTACAATGAGAAATACCATTTGACCCAGCAATCCCATTACTGGGTATATAACGAAATGATTATAAATTATTCTACTATTAAGACACATGCACACATATGTTTATTATGGCACTGTTCACACGAGCAAAAACTTTGAACCAAACCAAATGCCCATCAGTGATAGAATGAATAAAGAAAATGTGGCATGTATACATCATGGAATACAATGTAGTCATAAAAAGGATGAGTTCATGTCCTTTGCAGGGACATGGATGAAGCTGGAAACCACCATTCTCAGCAAACTAACACAAGAGTAGAAAAGCAAACATCACATGTTCTCTCTAATAGTTGGGAGTTAAACAAGGAGAACACATGGACACAGGAGGGGGAACACCACACACTGGAACCTGTCAGGAAGTGAGGGACTATGGGAGGGATAGCATTAGAAGAAATATTCCTGGCCTAGGCCACTATTTCGATTTTCTAAATTTTGTTTCTAAAACATGATATGTTTCAAAAATTGTTATTGATATGTAATTATACAAATATATAGTTCAGAAAAAAGAATCAACATTAATTATGCTTTTTCCAAAATACTTTATGGTTTTGAGCTCTTCTAGCAGTGACATTTTTGCTGTAGGTAGTTACTCTGTATCTGGTATATTCATCATAGCATCCTTTGTGCCCTTTACACTTATCCTTCAATTTCCCACTCTCCTTAAGTGTAAATTTTCAAGGCCAGAGCTCCCATATCTTCCCAATATTACTTTTTGAAAAGAAGCTTCTATGTACTGTTTTCTCTGGGTCTTGGTTGGATATAATGTTAAAAGAGCTGAAAAATAATAATTTTTTAAAAAATTCGGTGATGAGATTAAGGTAAATATATTTTATAAATCTAATGTACAAAATTAGGCCAGCTGAGAACACAATGATAGTTGAAGCAGAACCTGTGATCCTGTTTCTCTCAATGGATGAATGAAATTAACTACAATTGGGCGAGCAAAGCCAGTTGAGTTTGTAGCACCCCACATGAGAAAAAAGTCAACCATAACCACATTTAGAAGAAAGAAAATTTGGTTACATTTGTGCACTACAGAACAGTGCAGTTAGATAAAAATCTGTCCATTCCATGATTCTCCCTCGGGAAAGAAAACAGAGTGAAACGTGTATGCAAACTTCTGACTTATTGATTTATACCTTTAACATTTAGTGTTGACCAGAATAGAGATAGAGTTTAAATGACATCTTGGGTTAACTGAGAATAAAGATAAATGTTTCTTACAACAACTGAGACTGTAGTGACTGTAACAGTGACAAAGGGAAGAGACTAAAGGCTCCTAAGAGGAAACAGTGGTAAATCTTATTAACAAGAAAATACATACAGTAGTCCAAAGAAGACACATTTTGACAACAGATTGGAGAAGCTCCCAGAATGACTAGTGTGGCTGAATGTTGTCAATTTTCCCATGTACAAAGCTATTTCATAAAGGATAAAATATGTAGTGGTTTCTTAATTGACCAAAACCTCAACAAAACCACAGTACGTAAAAGCAACCAGGAAATATAGCCTAATCAAATGAGAAAAATGTATATTCAAGTGACCCTAAAGAAGTGGAGATCTATGAATTATTTTTTTAAACTTAAAATCATTTTATTTTTCTTTATTTTTTCATTTTGTGCACAGGATCTTGCTCTATATCCTGGGACAGAGTGCAATGGTGGAATCACAGCTCACTGTAACCTCAAATTTCTGAAGTCAAGCAGTCATGCCTCCTGTCTCCTGAGTAAATATGACCACAGTTGGGCACACTACCACACCTGTATAGTTTCTTTAAAAGAATTTGTACAAACAGAATGTTGTTATGTTGCCTCGGCTGGTCTCAAACTCCTGTTCTCAGGCAATCCTACTGCCTCAGTCTGAAAGTGCTGGCATGAGCCACCATACCTGGAATTGTTTCTCTTTTAAGAAAAAAGGACTTTAAATCATTAATAGTAAAATAAAACAAAGAAAGGCATTGCATAACGATAAAGGGTTCAATTCAACAAGAAGACTTAACTATCCTAAATGTAGATACACCCAACTGTGGGGAACATAGAGTTATACAACAAGTACTGCTAGACCTACAATAAGACTCAAGTAGCCACGCAATAATAGCAGGGAAACGCAACCCCCTAATGACAGTGTTTGTCAGATTATCTAGGCAGAAACTTAACAAAGAAATTCTGGAGTTTGATTTGACACTTGATCAATTGAAACTAATAGACATTTATAGTATATGCCACACATCATCTAAGGAACATAAATTCTTCTCATCGCTCACAGAATATACTCTAGGATTGACCACTTCCTAGCCATAAAGCAATTATCCATACATTTTTTAAAAATGAAAATTATGCCAACCATACTGTCAGGCCACAATGGAACAAAGATAAAAATCAATACAAAGAAAATCTCACAAAATCACAGAATGACATTGAAATTAAACAACTTGCTCCCGAATGATTTTCGGTAAACAACAAAATTGAGGCAGAAACTTAAAAAAAAATGAAATAAATGAACAGACACAATATACTAAAATGTCTGGGATGTAGGAAAAGCTCTGTTAAGAGGAAAGTTGAGAGTGCTAAATACCTGCATCAAGAAGTTAGAATGATCTCAAACTAACAATTTAACATCACACTTAGAAAAACTAGAAAAATAAAAACAAACTAACCCCAAAGCTAGCAGAATGGAAAAAATATTCACAACCTATGAACCTGACAAAATCTAATACTCAGAACCTATAAGAAACTTAAAGAATTCACAAGCAAAAAATTACCGCATGAAAAAGTGGGCAATAACAGACGCTGTTCAAAAGAATACATACAAGTGGTCAAATAACATGAAAAAAGCTTATCATCACTAACCATCAAGGAAATGTAAATAAAAACCACAGTAAGACACCATCATACACCAGTTAGAATGGCTTTTGTTAGAAAGTAAAATGATAGTAGATGTTGATGGGGTTTTAGAGGGAAAAAAACCACTTATACACTGTTTATAGGAATATAAATTAGTTCAGCCACTGTGGAGAGCAGCTTGGAGATTTTCCAAATAACTGACAGTTGAACTATGATTCAACGCAGCAATTTCTCCACTAGGTATATACCCAAAAGAGAATAAACTATTCTACCAAAATAGCACATGCACTTGTTGGTTCATCGCTGCATTATTTATAATAGGAAAGACATAAATCAACCTAGGTGTCTATTAATGGTAATTTTTTTTTTTTTGAGATGAAGTCTCCCTCTGTTGGCCAGGCTGGAGTGCAGTGGCATGATTTCAGCTCACTACAACCTCCACCTCCCAGGTTCAAACAATTCTCCTGCCTCAGCCACCCGAGTAGCTGGGACTATAGGCTCATGACAACACTCCCGGCTAACTTTTGTATTTTCAGTAGAGACGGGGTTTCATTATGCTGCCAAGGATGGTCTCGATCTCCTGACCTCATGATCCACTCACCTTGGCCTTCCACAGTGCTGGGATTACAGGCATCAGCCACCGTGTCCAGCCTGTTAACGGTAAATTGAATTTAAAAAGTGTCACATGTACAGCAATACTACTTAGCAAAAAAATAAATAAATAAATAAATAAACTTGTCCTTTGCAGCAACATTAATAAAACTAAAGGCCATTCTACAAAGCAAATTAATGCAGAAATGGAAAACAAAAGTACTGATGTTCTCACTTATAAATGGAAATTAACACTGGGTACACATGGACTTAAATATAAAAATAAAACACAACTCTTAGAGGGTGGAGATAGGGAGGGATCAAGAACTGAAAAACTGTCTATTTAGTACTATGCTCACTGCATAAGTGATGGAATTACTTATATTTCAAACCTCAGCATTATACAAAATACCCATGTAAAAAACCTGTGTAGGTACCTCCTAAATCTAAAACAAATTTGAAATTCTAAAAAGAGTTCTTACTCTCTCACCAAGACAGGAATACAATAGCATGGTTATAGCTCAATGCAGCCTCAAATTCCTGGGAACTCAAGGAATAATCTTACATCAGCCTCCAATGTCCTGAGACTACAGGAACATTCTACCATGCATGATTAATCTGTAAAAATATTTTTTACATATAGCTTCTCACAATATTGCCCAGGGTGGTCTCAAACTCCTAGACTTAAGTAACTGATATGGTTTGGCTCTCTGTCCCCAACCAAATCTCAACTTGAATTGTAATAATCTCCACATGTCCTGGGAGGTACCCTGTGGGAGGTAATTGAATCATGCGGGTGGGATTTTCCCGTGCTGTTCTCATGATAGCAAAAAGTCTCAAGTGATCTGATGGTTTTATAAGTGGAGGTTCCCCTGAACAAAGTCTCTTGCTTGCTCCAATAATTGTGAGACTTCCCCAGCCATGTGAAACTGTGAGGCCATTAACCTTTTCATTATGAATTCTCTAGTCTTGGTTATGTCTTTATTAACAGCATGAGAATTTATTAATACAGTAATCCTCTTGCCTTAGCTTTCAAAGTAGCTGGAATTAGACACACATATCATTGTGCCTGCCTAAAACACCTAGCTTAAAGTTTCTTATTCAGCTAAAGAAGAACATAGAAAGCTAAACAGAAAAAGAAAACAATTCATGAAGATAATGAGATTATCAACGAAGTGATTAAAAGTACAAAATAGAAACATAAAATGTGGAGCTGAAAAATAAAATACCTGAATTTAGAGATTCACTAGAAGGTCCAACAACAGGTTTGATCTAGCAGGAAAAAATCCAGCAAGCTTGATAAGAAGTCATTTGAAATTATATGGTGAGGAGGCTAAAAATAATTTTAAAAATTAACAAAGGCTAAGGGACTTATGGGATACCATTAAGATGGCCAATATACTTATATTGGGAATTCTAAAATAAAAAGAGAGAAAAGAGAGCAGCAAAGTTATTTCAAGAAACACACAGTGGCTGAGAACTCTCAAAATTTGAGGGAGAAAATGGCCTAAAATTTAATGAAATTTACCAACTAGTAGCAACACAGGGAGACCCATGACAAGACACATTATAATCAGAGATTCAAAAGTTAAAACACCAAGAATCTTGAAATCAGCAAGAAAAAATGACTTAGCATGTACAATGTTACCCCTATAGGATGGCCAGCAGATGTCTCAGCCAAACGCATGCAGGCAAGAGGTTGTAGGATGACATACTCAAAGTGCTGAAAAAATGGCAAGTACCAACCAAGAACACTATGTCTGCCAAAGCTATCATTTCAAATGAATTAAAAAATAAAAATAAAGAATATTCAAGATCAACGAAAACTGTGTTAATTTATACACACTAGGCCTGTCTTAAAAAATGCTAGTCATTCACATTAAAAAATAAAATAATGATGACAGCAACATAGAATTATGTAAAATATAATGTTTTCTAACAGATAATTATGTACACAATTATAATATTCTTTGTTATTATAATGAAGATGCACAGAACACTTTTAATTCTGCTATGTAGTTGAGATAAAAAAGACTTAAAAATGACTATATAACTGTGTGAATAGATTCACAATACAAAATGATGTAATTCACGACATCAATAAAACACATAGGGAGCCATAAAGAGGCAGGATTTTATATGCTATAGTAGTTATTTTTGGTAATATCTATAGTAACAACAAAGAAAATACCTATAGTACTTAGGATTTTGAGACTAGTCTGGGCAACATGGCAAAACCCTGTCTCTATGCAAAATAACAACTGTTAGCCAGGAGTAGTGGTGCACATCTGTGGTCCCAGGTACTCAGAAGGCTGTGGTGGGAGGATTGTTTGAGTTGAGCCTGAGAGGCAGAGCTTGAGTAAGCAGAGATTGTGCCACTGCACTCCAGCCTGGGTGACAGAGCAAGACCCTGTCAAAAAAAAAAAAAAAAGGAAATACTTATAATACACACACATGAAGGCATACACACAGAGAGAGTAGTGAGAAAAGAAGTAAGACATGTCACTACAAAAATCAACAATACACTAAGAAAGAGAAGAAGAGAGAAAAACAGGAACAAAATACCTACAGGACTGGCCGGGAGCAGTGGCTCACGCCTGTAATCCCAGCAATTTGGGAGGCCGAGGTGGGGGGATCAACGAGGTCAGGAGATCGACACCATCCTGGCTAACAGGGTGAAACCACGTCTTTACTAAACAAGATAAATAAATAAAAATAAAAATAGCCGGACATGGTGGCGGACACCTGTATTCCCAGCTGCTGGGGAATCTGAGGCAGGAGAATGGCGTGAACCCGGGAGGTGGAGCTTGCAGTGAGCCAAGATTGCACCACTGCACTCCAGCCTGGGTAACAGAGCGAAACTCCGTCTCAAAAAAAAAAAAAAAAAAAAAATCTACAGGACCTAAAACAAAAAAGAAACAAAATTCAATAGGAAGTCATAGGAAATCATTCCCTTTTAATAATGATTTTATATATATATAAATTATGTCAATCAAAAACATACTTTCAGAAAATAAATTCATGAAACAAGATTCAACTCTGCTTCCTACAAATGACCACATTATGATCTGGAACACGTATAACCTGTACATGAAAGTATAAAAAAAATTAAATGCAAAATCAAATACTGTCATGGTAGACCAAATATATATTATATCAAAAACTTCCTCAAGAGAGAAGAAGAAAAGGACAATAAAAACAACAACAATAAAAGCAACAACAAAACAACATAGATCAATAAAAGCAACAACAATAAAACAACATACAACAATAAAAGCAACAGTAATGTATGTGCCTTACATCACAGTTCCCAAAATATGAAGCAACATTTTACAGAATTGAAACATGAAGTAGTCAGCACATAACAGTAGATGACTTTTATATCTGACTTTTAGTAATGTAAATTAAAAAACAAACATAAGATGAATAAATAAACAGAGGATTTCAACAACACAATAGAACAATTAGACCTAACAGTCACATTTGTATCTCTCCACTCAACAGTAGAATATGCAATACTTTTAATCACACATGCCACAATATTCCAGATAGACCATCTGTTAAGTTAAAAAACACATCTTAGCAAATTTAAGCAGATGGAATTACACAAATTATTCCTAACTATGATACAATAAAACAAGAAGTTAAAAACACTAGCATGTCAAAGAATAAGTAAAAATTAAACAACAAATTCTCAAACACACTCTTGTTCAAGAGGTTATAGACTTAATATTGTTAAAATGTCACTACTACCAAAAGTGGCCTAGGGATTCAATGTTCTTTCTTTTCTTTTCTTTTCTTTCTTTTTATTTTGAGATGGAGTTTTGCTCTTGTTGCCCAGGGTGGAGTGCAATGGTGTGATCTCAGTTCACTGCAACCTCCACCTCCTGGGTTCAAGCTGTTCTCTTGCCTCAGCCCCCTGAGTAGCTGGGATTACAGGCATGTGCCACCACACTTGGCTAATTTTGTATTTTTAGTAGAGATGGGGTTTCTCCATGGCTGGTCTCGAACTCCTGACCTCAGGTGATCCATCTTCCTCAGTCTCCCAAAATGCTGGGATTACAGGCATGAGCCACAACCCTCAGCTGATTCAATATACTTTCTATCAAAATACCAATGAAACTTTTTGCAGAAGTTTTAAAATATTCCACAATTTTTATGGAATTTCAAGTGATCACAAACAGCGAAACAATATTGGGAAAAATATATAAAGACAGAGGCATCATACTTTCTAATTTCAAAACATACTACAAAGGTATAATAATCAAAACAGTTTGGTACTGACATAAAGACAAATGAATGATGAAACAGATGAGACAGTCCAGACATAAGTCCTCATGGGTATGGTAAACATATTTTTAAAATGTGTTCCAAGAATTCACAAAAAAAAAAGAACAGTCTCTTCAACAAATGGCATTGGGAATAATAAAAATTTACAAGGAAAAAATAACAAAGTTAGACCTTACCTTGCACCAGATAAAAACATAAATTCAAGGCCGGGTGCGGTGGCTCACACCTGTAATCCCAGTACTTTGGGTGGCTGAGACAAGTGAATCACAAGGTCAGGATATCAAGACCATCTTGGCCAACATGGGGAAACCACGTCTCTACTAAAAATACAAACAAAAATTAGTTGGCAGTGGTGGCACACGCCTGTAGTTCCAGACACTCGGGCGGCTGATGCAGGAGAATCTCTGGAACCCAGGAGGCAAGAGTTTCAGTGAGCCGAGATCATGCCGCTGTGCTCCAGCCTGGTGACAGAGAAAGACTCCACCACAAATAAAGAAATAAGCTCAAAATAACTAATTTTTGGTAGCTATTAAAATTTTATTTTTCAGATAGTTCGCTGTTATCATACAGAAAGCTACTACTTTGTTAATTTTCTGCAATTTTACTGAATTTGTTGAGTAGTTCTAATAGTATTTGGTGTAGTGTTTAGAGTTTTTCACATATAAGATTATTTTGTCCACAATGAGAGACCATTTGACTTCATCCTTTCCAATTAGTATGACTTATTTCTTTCCCTTGCCTAATTTCCTTGGCTAGGACTTCCAGTACTATGTTGAATAAGAGGGCTGAAAGTGGGGATGATTTGTCTTGTTCCAGATCTCAGAGAGAAAGCTTTCAGCTTTTCCTTATTCAGTATAAAGTTAGCATTGTTTTGTCATAAATGGCCTTTATTGTGGTAAGGCACATACCTTCTATTCCTAACTTGTTGAGAGTTTTCATCATAATGAATGCTGAGTTTCCTCCAATTCTTCTTCTGCATATGCAAAAGCTACAAAAATGAAAATACTTAATGTGATGGTTGATACAAGGTGTCAAATTGATTTGATTGGAGGATAGAAAGCATTGATCCTGGGTGTGTCTGTGAGGGTGTTGTCAAAGGAGATTAACATTTGAGTCAGTGGGCTGGGAAAGGGAGACCCACTCTTAATTGGGTGAGCACCATCTAATGAGCTGACAGTGAATATAAAGCAGGCAGAAAAACTTGAAAAAGAGAGACTGGCCTAAGCTCCCAGACTACATCTTTCTCCTGTGCTGGACGCTTGCAGCCCTCAAACATCAGGCTCCAAGTTCTTCAGCTTTGGGACGTGGACCGCCTCTCCTTGCTCTTCAAACTTGCAGACAATCTATTGTGGGATCTTGTGATCTCTCTAGGGAAGCCCGACTAATACACCTAGCAACAAACTTAACTAAAAAGGTAAAAGATCTCTACTCTGAAAACGATAAAACATGGATAAAAAATATAAAATACAAATGAATAAATGAAAAATCTTGTGTTTATACACTGGAAGAATACTGTTAATACAGCTACCCAAAGTGATCTACAGACTTAATGTGATTTTTATCAAAATACCAATGACATTTTTTCACAGAAATAAAAAAAAATTAAATTTGTATGGATCCACAAAAAACTCTGAATAGACAAAGCAACTTTGAGCAAAATAAAAAAAGCTAAAGGCATCAGTTTATCAAACTTCAAAACTTGCTATAAAGCTATAGTAACCAAAACAGCACTGTACTGGCATAAAAACAAACACATACACTAATGTGCCCAATAAGCCCAGAAGTTAGTTTATGCACCTAAAGCCAACTGATTGTCAACAAAATTGCCAAGAACACACTTTAGAGAAAAGCTAATCTCTTCAATAAATGGTGCAGGGCCATTTAAATATTTATATTCAGAAAAATTACACTAGACCCTTGTGCCTTGCCTTATATGAAAATCAACTCAAACTAAAGACTTAAATGTAATGCCACCAATTATGAAACTATTAGAGAAAAACTTAAAAAATGCTTTATAACATTGGACGGGGAAAGGAATATTAAAATAAGATGTCAAAACATAGGCAACAAAATCAAAAATAAGCAAACAACATTATGTCAAACTAAAATGCTTTTTCATATTAAAAAAACTAAAAGATTGAAGAGACAGCTTAGGCAATGAAAGAAAATGTTTTCAGGCTATACGTATGACAAAAGGCTGATATTCAGAATATATAAGAAACTTTAAAATCTCAAAATAAAATACAATTATAATCTAATTTAAAAAATGCAAAAGATCTTAATAGATGTTTGTCAAAAAGTGATACAAAAATGGCTAACTGGAACATAAAAAGATGTTCTACATTACTAATCACCAAGGAACTGCAAATCCAAACCACAATGAGGTACCGCCTCACTCCCATTTAGAATGGCTATAATAAAAATAAATAAATAAGTAAAACAAGTACTAATGAGGATATAAAATGAGTGAATGTATACATTGTTGGTGGAATTGTAAATTAGTGTGGCCATTATAGAAAATAGTATGGAGGCTTCTGAAAGAAATTAAAAATAAATCTATTATATGATCCAGCAATTTTACTCCTGGCTGTATATCCAAAAGAAAGGCTATCACAGTGTCAAAAAGATATTTGCATTCCCATGTTCATTACAGAACTATTTATAATAGCTTATATATGGAATCAATTCAAATGTACAGCAACAGATAAATGGATAAGGAAAATGTACTATATATACACAGTGAAATCCTATTCAGCCATAAGAAAGGATAAAATTCTGTCAGTTAAAAGAGCATGGATGAAACTTGAGCATACCATGTTAAGTAAAATAAGCCACACAGAGAAACACAAATACTTTATTATCTTATTATCTCACTCATTTGAGGAAGCTGAAAAAAAGGGTTGATATCAGCAAAGAGTACAACAGGGGTTACCAGAGACTGAAGCAGGGAGATGGGAAAAGGCTGCTTCAAAAGCATTGTGTTACAATTAGATAGGAAAAATAAGTTTTTGTTTTTTGTTACACAGCAGAATAATAATAATTAATGAAAGGGTATCACATATTACAAAATACCTAAAAGAGACTAGTTGTGGTGGCACATTCTTGCAATCCATACACTTTGGGAGACTGAGGTGGGAGAATCACTTGAAGACAGAAGTTCAAGATGAGCCTGGACAACATAGTGTGACCCCATCTCTATGAAAAATTAAAACATTATCTAGGCATGGTGGCAGGTCTCCGTAATCTCAGCTAATTGGGAAGCTGAGGTTAGAAGATTGTTTGAGGTTACAGTGAGCTAGGATTGCACCTCTGCACTCCAGTCTGGGTGTTAGAGCAAGATCCTGTCTCTAAAAAAAGTTAATACATAAAGATAAAAAAAAAAACTAGAGAAGAAGCTTTTGAATGTTCTCAGCACAAAAATAACAAATGCATGAGGCAATAAATATACTAAGTACTCTGATTTTTATTGCTATACAACATATATACATAATTGTTTCCCCAAAATATGTACAATTACATGTGTCAATTTTAAAAAATGAAGACTATAATGTAAAATCTATAGCTGTGTAATTCCTAGCACAATACAGAAGGGTGAAACTTCATGACAATTGGTCCCGGCAATAATATGGGGGATGTAACATCAACGGATGAGACAACAAAAGCAAGGGAATACACATGGTACTAAATCAGTGTGTGAAAAATATCCCAAACAGGCAAAGCAGAACATGGAATAGACATATGCACATTTATGTACACTGTAGCATTACTCACAAACATACTACCTGGAAGCAAATGTACATTTAAGGATGAGTAGATTCAACAAACGGCATGTATATTCACTGGGATAGCATTCCGTCTTAAAAATAAGGAAATCTTGAAAAGTACTACAAAAAGGACAAATGTTGAAAACATTCTGTTAAGTAAACCAAGACAGTCAAAAAAGAAGACTGTATAATTACACTTATGTAAAATATTTAGTGAAACTCAAAGAAACCAAGTGTTGTAGTCTCAGCAGTGCACCAAGATGTAACAGTCTCTCGTAGTCTGAGATAACACCCAGAGTTCTTTGTTCTACCTCTAAGGAGATTAAGGAGCAGGAACACAAAGGTGAGGTTGGAGAGACAGTTTGATAAGCAAGAGAAGAAAGCTCTTTGCCAGCAGAGATAGGTGTCTGAACGGAGTGCTCTCTGTGAGGCTGGGGTCCAGGGTTTTTATGTACTGGGAAGGGAAGGGAATGTGCCTAGTTCACAGGCTGTCTTGAAAAACGTGTGGTTCAGCTTGGCCCAGGACTTTGGCACGGGACCAATCAGGAGCTGAAGGGATGATTCACAGATGCTACATAGATTGGCCCAGGACTTATCAGAAGCTAAGGTGAAAGCTTGGCCCAGGAGCTTGGCCCAGGAGCAACCAGAGGCTGAAGTAATTATTCATAGAGGTCAGACTTACAGTCCAAATAAAGGAGAGTGTCGACCGGAATGCACCAGAGCCCACTGTGCTTATGCCCACAAAAGGAGAAGAAACTTTTTCCTGGGAGCCCACTGACTGCACAAAGGACAAAGGTGTTTCTTTTTTTCTTTTTCTTTTCTTTCTTTCTTCTTTTTTTTTTTTTTTTTGAGATGCACTTTCTAATTATTATTTATTTATTTATTTATTTATTTATTTATTTATTTATTTATTTATTTTGTGATGTAGTTTTGCTCTTGTTGCCCAGGCTGGAGTAAAATGGTGCGATCTCGGCTCACAGCAACCTCCGCCACCTGGGTCCAAGTGATTCTCCTGCCTCAGACTCTCAAGTAGCTGGGATTACAGGCATGCGGCACCATGCCCGGCTAATTTTGTATTTTTAGTTGAGACGGGGCTTCTCCATGTTGGTCATGCTGGTCTCGAAATCCCGACCTCAGGTTGTCCGCCCACCTCTGCCTCCCAAATTGCTGGGATTACAGGCATGAGCCACTGTGTCTGGCCAAACAAAGGCATTTCTATGCCAGGTCGGTCTTGTTCCCTTATCTGAGTGAGCTGGAGGTTTCTACAAGTTTTTATCCAAATGGGCCAGAGGTTTTTCTATCTTTGCAGCCATGGGCAGGTCTCCAAGCACAACACCATGTGCTAGTTAACTTGTTAGTGTGTGCCGTTTGATTTTTTCCAGGATTCCTTTTATGTTATGCAGGGATGAGACACTGACCCAAGGACCAGGGACTTTCCAGGGACCGTTCTCTTGCTATCTACCTAAAGCAAGCTAACTAACTTCTTTCACAAGTAATGAGTATTGACTTCTACTTTTGTAAGACAAAAATTATCTAAAACCTATTGCAAAAAGAATAGAACTATACTTACCACTTCTAAACCATATACTTAAAATGTTAGAAATGAAAATGGCATGTTTTTAACTACGATTAGAAATTTAAGACTACCTGAAAGGCACAGTTACAAAATCTTCAAACAGCCCCTTCAAATAACAAAGGGTTATTCTCACATAATTATTTATACATAAACTATAAGTTGATTGTGAATTTAAGATTATTTCCCTGACTACTCACCAAGATAGAATAAAATAATCACTAAAAACCAAGAAAAAAGGGAAATGTATAGCACTAATGTCCACATCAAAAAGCTAGAAAGGGCCGGGCATGGTGGCTCATGTCTGTAATTCCAGCACTTTGGGACTCTGGGGCAGGCAGATCACTTGAAGCCAGGTGTTCAAGACCAGCCTGGCCAACAGCAAAACCTCATCTCTACAAAAAAATACAAAAATGAGCTGGGTGTGGTGATGCACATCTGTAATCCCAGCTACTCAGGAGGCTGAGACAGCAGAAATGACTTAAAACCGAGAAGTGGAGGTTGCAGTGAGCCGAGATCATGCCACTGTACTCCAGCCTGGGCGACAGAGTGAGACTCTCCTACAAGAAAAAAAAAAAAAAAAACTAGAAACATCTAAAGTTAACAGACTAACATCTTGATTAAAAGAACAAGAAAACCAAGTGAAAACAAACCTGAAAGCTAGCAGAAAACAAGAAATAGCCAAGATCAAAGTAGAGCTGAAGGAGATAGAGAGACTGAGAACTCTTCCCCCCCAAAACAAAACAAAACAAAACAAAAAAACTAAAAACAAAACTCAACCAATCCAGGAACTGTTTTTATGAAAAAAAAATTAATAAACTAGATGGAACACTAGCTAGATAAATAAATAAGAAAAGAAAGAAGAACCAAACACAATTAGAAATAATAAGGAAGATATCATCACTGATCCCATGGAAATATGAACAATCATCAGAGAATATTATAAACACCTCTATGCACATAAACCAGAAAATCTAGAAGAAATGGACAATTTTCTTGCAAAATTAACCCTCCACAAGACTGAACCCTGAATAGTTCAACAATGTGTTCTGAAATTGAGGCAGTAATAACTAGCCAACCAAGCAAGCTGAATTTGACCAAAAGTACAAAGAGGAGATGATACCTTTTCTCCTAAAACTATCCCCAAAAAAATTGAAGACAAAGAAGTTCTCTCTAACTCATTCTATCAGGCCAGCATCATCCTGATACCAAAACCTAAAATAGATACAACAACAACAACAACAACACATCATGCCAATGTCTTTGATGAACACTGTGCAAAAATCCTCAATAAAATACTGGCAAACCAAATCCAGCAGCACATTAAAAAGTGCATCCACCACAATGGAATTGCCTTTGTCCCCAGGATGCAAGGTTGGTTCAACATATGCAAATCAATAAATGTGACTCATCACATAAAGAGAACTAAATACAAAAACCAAATGATTATCTCAATAGATGCAGAAAAAGCATCCAATAAAATTCAACATTCCTTCACGTTTAAAATTCTCAATAAACTAGGAACTGAAAAAACATACCTCAAAATAATAAGAGTCATGTACAACAAACTCACAGCCAATATCATACTGAATGCACAAAAGCTGGAAACATTCCCCCTGAAAACTGGCACAAGAAAAGTATGCCCTCTCTCACCACTCCCATTCGACACAGTATTGGAAAACTTGTCCAGGAAAATCAGGCCAGAGGAAGAAATAAAGAGTATTCAAACAGAAAGAGAGGAAGACAAATTATCTTTGTTTGCAGATGACCTGATCCTATATCTAGAAAGCCTCATTGTCTCATCCCCAAAGCTTCTTAAGGTGATAAGCAACAGTAGCAAAATCTCAGGATATAAAATCAATGTGCAAAAGTAGCTAGCATTCCCATACACAAGCAACAGGCAAGCAGGGAGACAAATCATGAATGAACTTTCATTCACATTTGCTATAAAGAGAAAAAAATACCTAGGAATACAGCTAAGAAGGAAAGTGAAGGACCTCTTCCAGGAGAACTACAAACGACTGCTCAGAGAAATCAGAGTGGACACAAAACAGATGGAGAAACATTCCATGCTTATGGAGAGGAAGAATCAGTACCACGAATATGAGCATATAGCCCTAAGTAATTTATAGATTGAATGCTATTCCCATTGAACTACTGACATTCTTCAGATAATTAGGAAAAAAAACGTTTAAAATTCATATGGAACCAAAAAATAGCCCAAAAAGCCAAGCCAACCTTAAGGAAAAAAAAAAAAGAAAAAAAGCTGAAAGCATCACTGCCTAACTTCAAACTATACTAGAAGAGTACAGTAACCAAGACAGCATGGTACTGGTATAGAAACAGACACGTAGACAAATGAAACAAAATAGAAAGCATAGAAATAAAGCCAAAAACCTACAACAACCTGAACTTTGACAAAGTCAACAAAAACAAGGAATTAGGGAAAGGGCTCCCTATTCAATAAATGGTGCTGGGATAACTGGCTAGTCATATGCAGAGAATTAAAACTGGAACCCTTCTTAACACCATAGACAAAAATTAACTCGAGATGGATTAAAGACTTAAATGTGCAACCCAAAACTATAAAAACCTTAGAAGAAAACATCTAGAGAATACCATTCAGGATATAGGCATGAGGAAAGATTTGATGACAAAAAGGCCAAAAGCAATAGCAACAAAAGCAAAAATTGACTAATGGGGTCTAATTAAACTAAACAGCCTCCGCAGAGCCAAAGAAACTATCATCAGAGCAGACAACCTAGAGAATGGGAGAAAAATTTTGCAACCTATCCATCTGACAAACGTCTAATACCCAGAATCTACAAGGGACTTAAAATTTACAAGAGAAAAACAAATAACCCCATTAAAAAAGGGTCAAAGGACATGAACAGACATATCTCAAAAGAAGACATACATGTCCCCAACAAACATGAAAAGCTCAACATCACTGATAACTGGATAAATACACATCAAAACAACAATGAGATACCATCTCACACCAATTACAATGGCTATTAATAAAAAGAAAAAAAACAGATGCAGGTGAGGTTGTGGAGAAAAGGGAACACTTTTATACTGTTGGTGGGAGTGTAAATTATTTCAAGCATTGTGGAAGAGAGTCTGGAGATTCCTCAAAGGCCTAGAAGCAGAAATACAATTTGACCCAGCAATACTATTACTGGGTATACACCCAAAGAAATATAAGTCTATTTTAAATATACATGTATACATATGTTCATTGCAGCACTATTTACAATAGCAACGTCATGTAATCAATCTACGTGCCCATCAATCATAGACTGAATAAAGAAAATGTGGTACACATACACCATGGAATGCTATGAAGCCATAAAATGTAATGAGATGATGTCCCTTGCGGGAACATGGTTGGAGTTTGAAGCCATTACTCCCAGCAAACTAATGCAGGAACAGAAAACCAAACACCACCTATTATTATTATAACTTATTAGCGGAAGTAGATCAATAAGAACACATGGACACATCAGGAAGAACAACACACTGGACACCTGTTTCATGGCATGGGGGAGGGGAAGGAGAGCATCAGGAAGAATAGCTGCGGATGCTGGGCTTAGTACCTGGGTGATGAGATGATCTGTGCAGTAGAGCACAATGGCACACGTTTATCTATGTAAGAAACCTGCATATCCTGCACATAGACCCCTAAACTTAAAATAAAAGTTGAAAAAAACGTTTATCACATATAGACCCCTAAACTTAAAATAAAACTTGGAAAAAAAAGAGTATCTGGTGGATTCTCTGTTAGACCCAAACTGAGAATCCTGAAGCTCCCGCTGGGAGCTGGGGCTGGGGGCACCCTGGGGAGCCGCTGCCAAGGCCGTCCACCCTCCCTACAGGCCGCCTCCCTTCCCGGCCTGTGATGGAAAGGAGAGGGGGAATGTGAACAGCTGTGGAAGTCAGATTCTTGGGAATTAAATCACGCCCCAGCCCATGCCCCCCAGCCCAGTCCAGCCAGTGTGCCCGCCAGTCTTCCCACCCAGCCAGGACAGCCCTCAGGATTGTTAGATGGAACAAGGCTCCATCATCACCCAGACATGGAGAGAAGATGCTCTGGTCCTTACCAAGCAAGGCCTGGTTTCCAAAGTGCTCTCCGAAAAGGCCTCATGTTTGTCACATCTTAGAAGGTAAATTTCTGCTGTTCTTGCACCCAGCATGTCGGCCAGTCAAGATCCCCCGCTGAGCTCTCCACACATAAGGAGGAAGTCAACACCATTGCCAAGTCGGATCAGCTCCAGGGTCTGCAGTATCAGTTTTATCAGATCCCAGGAACCTGCCTGCTCCCAGAGGTGACAGAGAAAAATCAAGGAACGATCTCTATGGTCACTGACCTCGATGAAACCCTTCTGCATAGCTCCTTTAAGCCAATCAGCAATGCTGATGGCCTAGTGACTGTAGAGATTGAGGGGACCATGCACCAGATCCATTTGCTCATGAGGCGAGTTCGGGGTGGGTGTGGGCTCAGCGGACCCCTCACTATGAGTGGCCGGCCAACCCCACCGGCCCCAGGCAGTGAGGGCTTAGCACCTGGGCCAGCAGTTGGTGTGCTCAATTTCTCACCAGGCCTTAGTGGCCGTCCCGTAGGGCAGGGCTCAGGACCTGCAGCCTGCCATGCCTGAGCCTCCCACCCCACTCTGTGGGCTCCTGTGTGGCCCGAGCCTCCCCAATGAGGGCCACCCCTGCTCCACGGTGCCCAGTCCATCAACCTCCCAAGGGCTGAGGAGTGTGGGTGCATGGCACGGGACTGGCAGGCAGCTCCACCTGCAGACCCAGTGTGGGTCCACTGGGTGAAGCCAGCTGGGCTCCTGAGTCTGGTGGGGAGGTGGAGAACCTTTATGTCTAGCTAAGGGATTGTAAATACACCAATCAGCACTGTGTATCTAGCTCAAGGTTTGTAAACACACCAATCAGCACCCTGTGTCTAGCTCAGGGTTTGTGAATGCACCAATTGACACTCTGTATCTAGGTACTCCGGTAGGGACAGGGAGAAACTTTGTGTCTAGCTCAGGGATTGTAAATGCACCAATCAGCCCCCTGTCAAAACAGACCATTCAGCTCTACCAATCAACAGGATGGACATTGGGCCAGATAAGAGAATAAAAGCAGGCTGCCCCAGCCAGCAGTGGCAACCCACTTGGGTTCCCTTCCACACTGTGGAAGCTTTGTTCTTTTGCTCTTTGCAATAAATCTTGCTGCTGCTCACTCTTTGGGTCCACACTGCCTTTATGAGCTGTAACACTCACCAGGAAGGTCTGCAGCTTCACTCCTGAAGCCAGCAAGACAACGAACCCACCGGGAGGAAGGAACAACTCCAGACGTGCTGCCTTAAGAGCTGTAACATTCACCGCGAACGTCTACAGCCTCACTCCTGAGCCAGCGAGACCACGAACCCACCAAAAGGAAGAAACTCCGAACACATCCGAACGTCAGTAGGAACAAATTCCAGACACGCCGCCTTTAAGAACTGTAACACTCACCGCAAGGGTCTGTGGCTTCATTCTTGAAGTCAGTGAGACCAAGAATGCACCAATTCTGGACACACTGTGACGAGTGTGCTGGACCAGTGTGGGGTGTTCTGGGGTTGCCTAGCCCATGAGTCGTGTTTGTTCCAACAGGGCTGCTATGTCAATGACCTCAGCTATCTGGAGAGGGACCTGAGGAAAACTATCATCCTGGACAACTCGCCTGCTTCTTACATCTTCCACACAGAGAATGCAGTGCCTGTGCAGTCCTGATTTGATAATATTCCAGACAGCAGCTGCTGCACCTGATATCAACCTTCGAGGAGATGAGTGGAGCAGAGGGCGTCTACACTAGCCTTGGGCACCAGTGGGCCCTTAGCCTTCCCTGCTTCCCAGCAATGGCCATCGCAGTAGGGGACTTTCCCACACTGTGCCTTTATGATCAGCCTGAAAGAGTGAAGGCTGGAACACCTATCCACACAGGCCTGGAAAGGGTGAGAAGTGATTGAAAAGAGCTTTAGGACAGCTTAGATGCCCAGTGGGTGAATGCCAGACCAAGGATACCCAGAGCTACCTGCCATCAAGTTGTTGGGTTCCCGAGATGTGAGTGTGAGAAAAAGAAAGAGAGCATGTGTGTTTTGTGATGAACTCTGGCCCCAATATACAGTGTTTCAGTGGGGGAGAAGCTGAAAGACAAAGACTCTTCCCAAGTTAGCTTGTCTCCTCTCCTGTCACACTACAAGCCCCTGAGCTCCATAGGGATGAAGACTCTTGAAGGCTCCATTGCAAACCTGGTCTTTCCTCAGTGCTGCAAGGCCTATGCCAAGGAGAAAGGAAAGGTATGCCTTTGGGTGTTCCAAACACACATCTTTCTGAAATATTTCTCCAGCCAGTTGTTGCAGACAAAAGACAATATTTCTGGGAAGATGGGGACTTATGTCCAGACCAGTACCCAAGCCATCAGGTCTTGTGGTGTAAAGGCTATGCTTACTTAAGTCCAGCCAAGTGCCTGGGATGGATCCTTTCTGCATCTCCCCAAGACTGACCACTTAGCCATAGCCTGAAACCTGTGGGGAAGGAAGTTGTCTCCCCACCCTGCAAGAGGAAAAATAACTGATTTCTGTTCTTTTGACTCTGTTTTAAAATTATCTTAAAAAAAAAAAGCCTATCTGAAACTGAAAAGAAAAAAAACAAAAAAACAAGGAAAAAGATGTCATACTTACATAGGTGAAAAATATACAGTTATATCTATAAGCAACAAACACAGCTAATTCACACTTATATTAAACATCACATTGAGATAAAGTGTACCAAGCTAAAACTTATCATTCAATTCATCATATCAAGCTTTAAAAGCAAAAATACAGTTAACTGATCTGAGAAAATATAACCCCCCAAGAAAAGAAACACAATAACACGGAACTGAAAATAAGAACAGAGATTTTAATGCATAAAATCCTGAATACAACATAGATTTACAGTGAAAAAATAACTCTTTTTTTTTTTTTTTTTTGAGACAGAGTCTTGCCCTGTCACCCAGGCTGGAGTGCAGTGGCATGATCTTGGCTCACTGCAAGCTCTGCCCACTGGGCTCACGCCATTCTCCTGCCTCAGCCTCCCGAGTAGCTGGGAATACAGGCGCCCACAAGTATGCCCAGCTAACTTTTTGTATATTTAGTAGAGATGGGGTTTCACCGTGTTAGTCAGGGTTGTCTGGATCTCCTGACCTCGTGATCCAACCACCTTGGCCTCCCAAAGTGCTGGGATTACAAGCATGAGCCACCACGCCCAGCCGAAAAATAATTCTTTAGATATCTACAGCATTCAACTGTGTGCACTCATGAAAAACAGACAATTTAAGTCATTAGAATTTAATGAATTGCAGTAAAATTATACAGAAAATACATTGCAATCATTAATAACAGGCTCTAATCAGAAGAGTTTAATAAATAATCATTAAAAAGACAGGAGAATTTTCTTATGTTCTCAATATGTTTCTGCTCTTCTTACCACAAAATATAATAAAACCACACGACTATACTGTAGATTTCAGGAGCTAAAAAAGCCTTATATTTTCAAACAAAAGAACAACATAAATTTTGCAAAATATGATGAGCATTACCGAAGTATAAAGTAAATATCTGGAATTAAAATATACCATCATTTATATACAGACTAAAAAAAGAATATAAATGTTCATGATTCCTTTCTGCCTACAGTGAGCTTAAAATTACAACCAAAAATTTTGATAAATATGTAGCACCTACAAGACATTTTATTAATAGCTTACATAATGTGTAAATTTGAGCAATTTATTTTAGAATTTTTCAATCTAAAAATCACCAGCTTGACATTCATTTCAGAAAGTGAAACATGAAGGAGAGTAACATAAGCAAGATGACAGAATGGGAGGTTCGGCATCCACATCCCCCACAACATAATGCAGCTGCCACAGCAAACATAAGTGTATTCATGAAAGCCTTGGGATCCAGTTCAGAGATTGTGACACCCAGCTGGAGGCAAAGACCAAAGAAGACATCTTCAGAGGGTAAGAACTTGACCAAGTGGCAAGCTTGCCAATCATGGTCCTGGCTTCAAAATTCTGCCACATCTTACTGTAGACTTGACTATAACTCATTTGACCTTGGTCCTGCCACTGCAACAGTCTGCCAAAAACACAAGAGAATTCATACTCACCTGAGACTTAGGTGACAGGCCTGCAGAACTTGGTTCTCTCTATAGTCCCTGAATCAGGCAAAACACACGTTCTTTACTTCTCCAGCCATGGTCCGGAAGAAATCTTCACATTGATATGATGAAATGCTAACAAAAAATATGAAAAATACTAAAGTACAAATGTCACTACAAATGGTAAATACATACTGAAATTCAGAATACTATAAATTGTTATCATCTTAAACTAGACTATTAAAATACAAGATGTTTTACATAAGTCTCATGAGAACCACTAGGAAAAAAAATCTGTGGTTAAAAAAAAGGGAAAGTAATTAAAGCATACATAAACAACAAAAATTACACATTGGATATGGTGACTCCTGCTTATAATTCCTACACTTTGGGAGGCCGTGGAGGGAGAATCATAAGCTCCTTGGGTGTTGTGGTAGGTGTCTGTAGTCCAAGCTACTTGGCTGGCTAAGGTGGGAGGATTGCTTGAGCCCAGGAGGTTGAGGCTACTGTGAGCTGTGATATGCCACTGCACTTCAGTCTGAGCAAGAAAGCATAACTTTTTCTCAACAAAAATTAACAATACCACAGGAAAGACAGAACCAGAAAAAAAAAAGCAAACTTAAAATAGACAGAAAACTACAAATTTACAATAGTAACTGCTTACCTATCACTACCTTACAAGTAAAAACATTAAATTATCTACTAAACAGATACTGCTGTAGACTGAATGTCATCTCCAAAATTTAGGATAAAATTTAATAGCCAATGTGTTAGAATTAAGAGGTGGAACCTTTAAAAATTAATTAAGCTATAAGAACTTTGCCTTCATGAATGGATTAATGTTCTTATTATGGGAATGGGCTAATTATAACAAGAATGGATCTGTTATATATTAAAAAAAAAAAAAAGCTGTCTCTCCCTCACATCTTTGTCTATGTTATTATCCAGCAACTAAACCTTCAACAGAAACCAGTATCATGTTGTTTTGCCTTCCCAGCCTCCAGAATCATGAGTCAAATAAAATTCTATTCTTTGTTAATTACCAGTGTGTGATATTCTGTTATAGCAGCCAAAAGAGACTAAAGCAGACAGAGTGGATAAATGAATCTTTTAAACCTCATAATATGCTGCTTACAGGAGACTCAATTATGAATTAAGAGCATAGTCTAAAAGTGAAAGGATAGAAAATGATATTCCGTGCAAATAATAACCAAAAGAGTGCAATGGTAGTTATGCTTAAATTAGACAAAATAGACTTTCTAGCAATGTCTCTCACAAGCATGAAATGAGGTTACTATACAATAATAATAGAGGTTAATTTGTCAAGAGAATATAGCTATATATATTTATGCACCCAAAAGGGAGGCTTCTAAATATAAAAAGCAAATATGGGCAGAATTGTAGGGAGAAGTAGAAAGAAACCCAATAATAGAAAAATTTAATGAAATGTATAATAAAGGACATATAGATAACAGCATTGTAAATTGGCAAGGGAAAGCTGGTCTCATGTGTTGCATTTGAGAATGCAGCAAAGAAAGTGGGAACTGATAATTTTACCGCAAGTCTGAGTTAGGCTGAAAAACAGGGTGGTCGATTAGAGGTTCCACTTGCCATATATTAAAAAAACACAGGAGAAAACCAGTCCTCCTCTGGTGTGTTAAAATAATTAAAGAGCAGAAAAATAGGCTAAAGTGGCTCTAGTGCCCTGTGTTCATAGGTAAAATATATATATATATAAAACCTAACTCAAATACATTTCCTATAAAACACTATCTTAGCCTGAAACAAAACGCAGGTTTAACCCATGACAAACATACAATTAACCTCTGATTATGTAACCAGGAAATTTCCATCTGGATAGTTCAAATAAGGTGACTACATAACTGGAACCAATTCTTGAATTTGGGTTGCTTTCTCATGCATCTTATAAAAGCCTTTCCTTTATGCCCCTCGGGTGGACCAGAAATCATGGCTGGGTGCTTTCCATTTCACCAATCACTGTTTGTTCAGATAAACTAATGAACCTTTTAACATAGACTCCAGTTAATTTTTAAAAAGAGAGACTGCGGACCCCACGAACCGCAGCTCCTCCCACGCAAACACCCAGTCGCGGTTTTTCCCTGATGACCCACCTGGCATCCCTGAACAATCTGGGAAACACTCATGGCTGTGGGCAAAGAGCAGGGCGCTGCCCAGGGACAGGACCGGATGGGCAGGGCGGGACGTGGGGGCCTCGCTGCTGGCCCAGCGGCCATCTTGCAGCAACAGGGTACTGAGGGCCAAGCTGCGGGAGGCTCGGAGCTAACCGTGGGGAGGCCGGTCCTGCCGGTTTCACAGCCTACTCTCCCCTCTCGGGATGCCGAACCCGTATACTCACCATTTCCCAGCTTCCAAGATGTCCTGGCACCTTAACTATGCTTCCCCAAGGACCTACAGATCACAGGGCAACAGGGGCTGTGACAGAGTAGCCCGGGGCTCCCAAGGTGGAGGAGGCAAAAGAGGAGATGGATCCCAAGCTCCTGTGCCAGCACCAGCGAGAGACAAAGACCCCGCCAAATGCCGAAAGCCGCGCCCTCCTTTCCTCTCCTCTCCCACGGCGCGCCTGATTGGGCGGTTCCCACATCAGTGTCACTGATTGGATAAAACTCCAGGACGCACCCACCCCTGCCTGACTCCTGCCCCTACCCCAACTCCCCCTCAGCGTTAGTGCATTTTTGTTAGTTTGTTTTATTTTAAGTTCTGGAATACATGTGCAGAATGTGCAGGTTTGTTACATAGTTTTACATGTGCCATGGTGGTTTGCTGCACCTATCAACCTGCCATCTAGGATTTAAGCCCCACATGCATTAGGTATTTGTCCTAATTTTCTCCCTCCCCTTGACCTCAACCCCCTAACAGGCCCCAGTGTGTGATGTTTTGCTCCCGGTGTCCATGTGTTCTCATTATTCAACTCCCACATGTGAGTGAGAACATATGGTGTTTGGTTTCCTGTTCCCGTGTTAGTTTGCTGAGTATAATGTTTTCCAGCTTCATTCACGTCCCTGCAAAGGACATGAATTCATTCTTTTTATGGCTGCGCATTATTTCATGGTGTATATGTGCCACATTTTCTTTTTCCAATCTATCAATGATGGGCATTAGGGTTGGTTCCAAGTCTTTGCTATTGGAAACAGTGCTGCAATAGACATATGAGTGCGTGTGTCTTTATGCTAGAATGATTTATATTCCTTTGGTTATACACCCAGTAATGAGATTGCTGGGTCAAATGGTATTTCTGGTTCTAGATCCTTGAGGGATCACCACACTGTCTTCCATAATGGTTGAACTAATTTACACTGCCTCCAGCAGTGTAAAAGTGTTTCTATTCCTCCACAGCCTCACCAGCATCTGTTGTTTCCTGACTTCTTAATAACTGCCATTCCATATGGTGTGAGATGGTATCCCATTGCGGTTTTGATTTGCATTTATCTAATCTCCACTGATGATGAGCTTTTTTCTTTTTGTGTGTTTGTTCACCACATAAAAGTCTTCTTCTTGTTCTTCTTTTTCTTCTTCCTCTTCTTCTTCTTGTTCTTCTTCTTCTTTTTCTATTTATTTTATTTATTATTTTTAAGATGGAGTCTTGCTCTGTCACCCAGGCTGGAGTGCAGTGGAAGGATCTCGGTTCACTGCAACATCTGCCACCCAGGTTCGAGTGATTCTCCTGCCTTAGCCTCCCCAGAAGCTGGGATTACAGGCCACCCGCCAACACACCCTACTAATTTTTTGTGTTTTTAGTAGAGATTCGGTGTCACCATGCTGCCCAGGCTGGTCTTGAACACCTGACCTCATGATCCACCTGCCTCCATGGCTGAAAGTGCTGGGATTACAGGCTTGATCAACCGTGCCCAGCCAAATATCTTCTTTTGAAAAGAGTCTGTTCATATTCTTTGCTCACTTTTTGATGGTTTGTGTGTGTGTGTGTGTTTGTGTGTGTGTGTGTGTGTGTGTGTGTGTGTGTGTGTGTGTGTGTGTGTGAATTTGTTTAAGTTCCTTGTAGATTCCGGATATTAGACCTCTGACACATGGATAGAGTGCAAAAATTTTCTCTCATTCTGTAGGTTGCCTGGTAACTCTGGTGATAGCTTCTTTTGCTGTGCAGAAGCTCGTTAGTTTAATTATATCTCATTTGTCAATTTTAGCTTTCGTTGAGATTGCTTTTGGTATTTTATTCATGAAGTCTTTGCTCATGCCTATGTCCTGAATGGTATTGCCTAGGTTTTCTTCTAGGGATTTTATGGTTTGGTGTCTTACATTTAAGACTTTAATCCATCTTGAGATAATGTTTGTATAAGATTTAAGGAAGGGGCCCAGTTTCTGTTTTCTGAATGTGGCTAGCCAGTTCTTTCAGCACCATTTGTTAAGTAGGAAATTTTTCCCCATTGCTTGTTTTTGTAAGGTTTGTCGGAGATCAGTTGGTTGTAGATGTGTGATGTTATTTCTGAGGCCTCTGTTCTGTTGCATTGGTCTATATACTGTTTTGGTATCAGTACTGTGCTGTTTTGGTTACTGTAGCCTTGTAGCATAGTTTGAAGTCTGGTAGCAGGATGTCTCAAACTTTGTTGCTTTTGCTTAGGATTGTTTTTGGTTGACAGGCAAACAGGCTCGTATAGTTGGGGTCACATGCCCAGAGTATCACAGCTAATTAAGAAGTGAGGCGAGACTCGAAATGCACATGCTCTTTCCCTTAACTGGGTCTGTTGTATAATGCATCTTATCAGCTATTTAACGGTAGGAATTAGAACAATTTGGACATCTTTTTAGCAACTTTTTAACCTGCACTTTGGTAATGCGGTAAAAAACTTCATCCCATCCCTGAGCCCCTCTCTCACAACGCTGGACCCCACTGCTGACCACGCTGTGGTGTGGCCATTAGGAATCAGGCAGGCAGCGGGGGCCGGAAATAAATAAGCAAGGATTATGTTGCCCAAATTTGCTCATCTTAGAAAGTCCCCTCAACCATTCTGTGTGAAGTGATTATTCCAGGGTAAGTGTGCCCTGACTGTGCTGCATGTCAGTCTGACTTGTCTTTTTGAAAACCACTGGATTACTCTCATGAATGGGGGTATTTCTCTTTCTATTTGAAAATGATCAACTATCCTCTGCAGGTGTCTTCATTTGCTGGTTTAGACCCTGAAGGTAGCGGTGAGAAAATATTTGGGCCACATCAGAATATCTATTCTCAGCTGCAGGATATATAGAAATTTCTTCATACTATCTAACCATTTTCTCAATAACCGTTATATTTAACAGTGATAGCTTGGAAGGCAGGGAAGTACACAGATGACACAATCTAGAAAGTTTAATTTATTTATAAGTTTCTTTTTTTGGTCTTGTTTAGTTTTGCTTAGTTTTTGGATACAAGGTCTTGCTCTGGTGCCCAGGCTGCAGGGCAGTGGCATAATCATAACTCATAATTTGGTTGTAACGGTTCTTTAAAGTATATTTTTGCTGAAAGTGGTAGCTCACACCTGTAATCTAAACATTTGGGTGGCCAAGGTGGGATGATCACTTGATCCCAGGAGTTCAAGACGAGTCTGGGAACATAAGTAGGCTCAGTCTCTAGAAAAAAATTAAAAAATTGTCTGGGTGTAGCTTTGCATGCCTGTAGTCCCAGCTACTTGAGAGGCTGATTTGAAAGCATCACTGGAGCCTAAGAATTTGAAGATGCAGTGTGACCCATGATTCAGCCACTGCATTGACAGAGTGAAGTGTGTGTGTGTGTGTGTGTGTGTGTGTATAAAGAATTTGTATGTGAAAAAAATTCAAGCACAAGAGAAAAGTGAAAGCCCATGGTGGGGGATGTGGAGAAATGTGAGTGTGGCTCCAGCAACTCAGTGAGACTTGGTTTTCCATCTTGAAGAGTTGCCCATCCACACTGAAACCATAGCCTAACAAATGCCAGTTCTCAAACTACACCTGCTGGGATACCAGTATGTAGCCTTTTGAAAAAAATAAAATCTTTCACCTAAGAGAAGGACAAGAGAAAAGGAGGGTTTCACATCTAAAGCCTGCATTTTCTTTATGAATCAACAGCCACTAGTCATTTGAGTTGTCCAAAGGTGACTGACAGCACTAATACACTTAATGAATCAACCAGGAAAAATGGGCCTCTCAGGTGAGGAGGAGGCACAATGGTCACAAAACCCAATCCATTCTCAGCTTTGCATGGTGCTCACATCTCAAGAAGTGGTGTTAGCCATGTGAACCGTGTTCACTGGACAAGGCCAGAGGAAAGAATATTTAGTTCAATACAACTATGAGGCTGCAAATCAAACTGGTAGTGGGAGCATGCATGAGGCTTCAGTGGCCGAGACACTGGTGGCTACCCTTCGGTGTCACTTAAACTTTCGAGGTGAAGGAAACTTTTTTTTCCCAATTGGCTCAGAGAAACTAATAAACATTAAAATTGAGATTGTTTTTCTTTTCAAGATTTCTAAGACATAGAGGACTTTCTAACACTCCAAGAGACATTCAGCTATACATGCAGCTGAGGACCTGCCTGCTCTGTAGAGGGAAGGCAGAGCAGCAGCCACCAGCTTTAGGAGCTTTAAGCTCCTCCTCTCATAGGGACAGGCCACCCCCACACAACCCCCCTAACTTCATAGGCTCTGGCTGTCAGGTGCACCTGGGGAACTGTCTTCCTCCCATCTCATTAGCTGTCCAAGAGAGTCCAGCTCAATCTAAAACCTACAATAGGATGGCGAGTTGTAGACTCTCCTCCATTCTCCCAGCCCAGTGTGACTTCTGGAGAGTGCTCCTCCATCCTCTTACCTCAGATGATATGAAAAGAGCCGGTTCCCGGGCAGTTAGATGTTCAGTGATATAACAGGCCCAGCATATGCAGGGCCTGGTGCCACAGCCTGGCACCTGTCCCCTACCTGGCCTTCACACCGGACTTTTCCCTTCTGCCACCAATGTCAGGTGATGGTCACCTGTGCCACACTCTCATGAGCTTGGTAAGTAGCAGGGATGTAAACCCCAACAGATTTCCTGTGACTCTAGCCTCTTACCTCCCACTCAGGTGACATTATAAGCATAATTTTACATTTGATCTTATTTATGCATAATTTTTTAATAACATTTCTGACAACAGCCCACACAACAAAATGAGTCTGGGTTACAGAACACATGGGTGAGGCTAGGGTAGCAGGTTTCAATTACTTTATTGCAATGTGAAATGAAGATTAATGTTTTAAAAACAAGACAAAGTTGTTTATCAGCTGTGGGGTGGCTACATTTGCTAGCTCTTGCTCACTTCCTTTGAAACAAGGTATCTGGACAGACCATATTCATAAGTAGCTCTTTGCAAAACCCCAGACAGAAGCCCCAGTCAGACACAACTCCCTCAGGCTCACAGGGTGGCAACTTCCTCCTCCATGTTAGGCTCTGACAGCAGGCAAGGGAAGGAACACAGGCAGCAAGGGACAGGTAAGGCCCATGACTGTAGGGATCCCCAAATGCCCCAGAGCTATTCTCTGTAGAAGGGCACACACAGGTCTCACTCAGTCAGTGCAGTGGCTGAATCATGTGTCACTGCAGCCTCAAACTCTTAGGCTCCAGTGATGCTTTTACCTCAGCCTCTCAAGTAGCTGTGTGGCAAAAAGCATCCTATATTTTTAATTAAAACCTGTACTTTAAGCCAGGTTGGACCTGGGGATAGTGGCAGCAAAAGCAGCAGCCAAATGTATACGCTCCAGATGTCTAAGCTCATGGGCACAGGCATATTCCACAATTGCTGGAGGATGAGAGGCCTGAGAGGCACCTGTTTCCCAGCTGCTAATTGATGTTCACACACCCCATTCACGTGTCTTCATTTAGGTCTGTGCCTCGTGTATTCACTCAGCCAGTGCAAACACATCTTCTGGGGGGCATCATTAATTGCAGCACCAGCCCCACTTGTTCTGGGAGGGAATCAGGAGGAATCTGGTCAGCTCCTAATCCCCCAGGACAAAGGTGCTGCCCCTTTTCAGCACTCACATCCAGCAATGCCATCTCGGGATGGGTTTTTGAAACACAAGCAGCATGAGGTAGCAAGCATGGTGTGACGGGCTCAGGGCTATGGGCAGCCGGCTGCTGGAGAAACAGCACAGGGCAGGCACATCTGTGGGTGGCACCATGAAAAGCCAAGGCAGCCACAGCCCCTACCTCCAACAGCCCCAGCCCAGATGGCATTCAAATCTTCCCGGATAGTATTGGGGTGCCCGATGCCCATCACTCATCCACTCATTAGCACGGCCTTGTTGGTTACTCAGGGACTAAGGAGAGAGGGTGGGGGATGTAGATCCAGGGTGGGCACCGCCTCACAGCCAGAGTCCAACTGACTGCAGTCCAGCAAGCAAGCCCAAGCAGCTCAGCTCTAGTCACCTCTGGCTGCACTTTATGTGTATACTTTACACAAAGGCAGCAAAAGGAGGTCAACACTAGCTGTTGTGACATGAAAGTCTATGCCCCATTAAGACCTTAAAATGCTGTTGTCTTAAGCCCTCTTTATTCTTATAAAATTTATACAAATAAACACATACAAGCTGAAACTACTATAAATGAAATATTAGGATTTTTTAAACCCATAAACAGACACGAAGACAGTCACTGTTTGATTGCAGAGAAAGTGAGATTCTAAAGCAGCTGGCCACAAAACAGCCTCACCAAACCCCAGGCAGGCCAGGCAGTCTGAACACTACAAGGCCACGTGATGGTCACAGAGGATGACAGCTCTCATGAGTATTCTAAGGCACTGTGTTAGCTTCTCACTCACAGTCTCAGAATACCCTGTGAGGGGAGGACCCTCCTCACTAGAGCACAGGAGGTTCCTGAGCTCTTCCCAGAAAAATGGTCATCAAACGATGGAGCAGGGGGAAGCCTAGACAGAACAAGTGAGTCCCTAGGGTCTCCTTAACCTCCCTCAGCTCCTCCACATGGGTCCCTGAGGGAAAGTGAGCAGCCTCCTAACCCCCTTGATAGGGTTCCAGTCCTGCAGGTCTGGACTCTCTCATTTTATGCTACCTTAGGGGGTGACAATGCAACCCCAGGCCCCTTTTTTGCCATCCCTCAATGCCAGGCCAGGCCCAGAGCCCTTTGCTGACACAGCCCAGGGGATACTTAAGGCCCACCTGGGCACAGTCACCTGTAGTGTACTGAGATGAGCAAGGAGGTGCAAGTAGACACAAATCCCCAAGGGCATGGCCTCAGGCATGTTCCACAGGCTCAGGGCCTTGCTGATGAGCTCACAGCCCTCCTTCAGGAATCCTGCAGATCACACCCTCAGGGAGCAGTGCTCAGATGAGCAGGCAGGCCCCACATCCCCCACCCCATGATGCTCTGTTCCACTTTGCAGGCTTCTGCATTGGCCAGTCCCCACTGCTTTCTGGTGAGATGTCCCAATTGAAGTGAATGTTGAAGGCCACACAGCTGATAGAGCTCACTGCCTTGCACATGTTGTAAATCACCTCTTGGCTCCAAGGGTCAGCTGTGGAGACACACCTTGATGGGAGGTAGCCCCACTCCACCATCAGTGGTGCTGCTTTGACCTGATCTGCACCTTCCAGATCCTTGCTGAGATGTCTGCACGCTTCTCTAAGGGACTGGGTCACGAGGCACCCCTGGCAAGGACCAGCTGGCAGAACAGGCTGGACACTCTCCCTCAGCCTCCCCAGCAGCCCTGCCTGTGCTATCGTTTGTGCTGATCATCTCCATGGTAAGATTATGGGAAATTTTTTAAAGCATATTTTCCCCATTCACTTCCCTATCTTAATAACAGCACTGATAACTTTTAAGCCCTAGCAAGCTGAAACTGCAAGACACATGATCTTCTGCCTTAGAAGGGCCATGTTTGGGCAGTGTGTGCCCAGGTGAGAGCCCCATGGTTGTTAGTGGAAGTGGGGAGCTGGATGGGCCTGGCCCCATAGCCTAGTGAAAAGTAGGACCCTCTCCTTCCAGAGCATGAATGTCTCAGAGGCCGGAAAAAGGTGCTTGGGTGGCCTGCCAAGAAGCAGAAGGCTAGAAGGCCTGGAAGGAACCCCAACAGCCTTCAAGGTGGCTGAGAGGGCTGGGCTCATTCCAGCTTTCTTTGCTTTCATCCTGTTAGCAAGAAAACCTGCTCAAAGATGGCATGCGGGCCTGAGGCTGCCATTCCCTCATAAGGGGCTATAGGCACCTTGATTGTGGCTCTTTCTTGAAGCAGCTGCTCAGGCCGGTTCTCGAAGAGCAGTTCCCTTATTATCCACAGGTCTTTGTTCCAGCCCCGGGTCTGCAGAGGGACTAGGGAGGGAGGCAAGGGCTAGTCCTATGCCCCACAACCTGCTTTGAGACATCTCTTTTGTTACTTCCTCACAGACAGCCTGAAACTTCCAAATGAACAGGCCAGCATGGATCCTCCAGGAAAAAGTACAGAATTCTGTCTAGTACCAAGATGGAAGGGGTTTCCCAGTGAAGGCAGGGCCAGGCTGCATGCACCTCTTCAAAAATGTTCTCCTCACTGTCCAGCCTCAAGGTGTACATCCTCTGTGTGCATGCAGTCCATGGCAGGCTCTGCCTGGTGAGCCGTCCAGCTGCACACCTGCAATGTGGTGGTGACCCTCTTGAATGGGTGGTTCTGGGCCACATGACAGGCAGCAGAGAGGGAGATGCTCAGCCCACCAAGCCCAGAGCCCTGCCACAGGCTTCTTTGAGGCCTCCACCAGCTCTGGGTTCTTGCCCTGAGAGACTGCCCTGAAGTCAAACAGAAGCAGGTGGGCCTCTCTTCCAGAGCTGCTCTCTCTTCCACTGACAGCTCCCTAGAGGGGGACTCAGACAGCTGGGACAGATTTCTCAGGCAAAAGGACTGGAGTTTAGGCTGACCGGTTCATTCCATACCCACCCATGACATGACACAAGGCAGGGGCTGTGGGACAAAGGCATTGCCTTTCCTTCTGGAATGAGGAATGGCTTAGGAAGCAGGGGCTGATGGGGCTGGGGTTGAGCGATGCGCTGTGGGCCACAAAGAGTGGATGGGCACTGAGCAAGTGTCCTGGTTATCTGTCCACAGACCCAGAACAAGTGGCATCCCAGGAGCCTGGGAGGGGCTGGCAGAGACTTACTGGTTCCAGCAAAATCCCCATGTGGATACAGTAATGCTGCCTGCTGGTCCTTGGCTGTAATTACAAACAGGTACGTGAGGTCCCCATGCATCTTGCAGCTCTCAGGGAGTGGGTTCCTGTTGCTCATGGTAGGCACTTTTAGTCACTGAACATCCTTCAGGAATGGCCAAGTTTGATTAAGCCAGGCGTCTTGCTGTGAGACCCTCAACCCAACTGAGGACCCTCTTCCTTGTTCCTCCTGGCAGTTTCACCTTCCAGTTCTGGTTCTGGAGATACGAAGGCCCTTCTTGGACAACTCGGAGAATATGCTCAGATGACACACGGTCGACAGGGCCTATTTCCAAGCCATTCTTCCATTTCCCACCATTTGAGGGGCCGAGGCGGGTGATCAGCACAGGGCCACCCAGGGCCAGCTGTCTGCACCTAAACGTCATGCTGGTCTGGATGTCTCAGGGCCAGAACCCTCCAGGTGAGATGGCCTGGTCCTCAGCACCTGGTCTCCATGCTCCTTTTTCCTCTGTTCAATCCTGGCCCCAATGCCTCCCGCAACTCTCAGGTCACCATTGGAGAAGATGCTCAGGAAGAAGAAGCCGCTGCAGTCAACCCTGCTGAAGGTGGCATATGGGTCCAGGCTCTTGCGCTGGTCTTGGACATGGTACATGTAGATGCAGGCTTTGAGCAGTGTGCGTAGCTCTTTCCGGAAGGAGGGGAAAAGGGTGTTACCGGGGTCCTACACCCTAGAACGACCCATCTAGCACAGAAAATAGTTTGCAAGGTGCTATCATGAGTGATTTTAATTTTCAACTTTAGTCTTTCATTTCCAAATTTCACAATAAACACATAAGGTGGAGTTCTGATTTCAACACACACACACACACACGCACACGCACACACACACACACACACATTCTCGCTCTCTCTCTCAGAATCTTCCAGTGCATTCACATTGAAAGCCAAAGTCCTCCCAGAATCTTGTGAGAACCTAAATGATCTGAATAGTTTGTCATTGCTTTTGGGGATCTGGGAAAATCTCTGCACATTTCTGGAGACCGCTGTTATGCCATTTTTAATAAATCTGTTGTGCTTCAATTGAGAAGTGTGTGAGGGGAGCTGTGGAGGAATTGGCATTTGGGTTAGAAATTCCAGGAACACCAGAGACAGAAGACACCTGTTTCCTGCTTTCTAATGTCAAGTCTTATGAAGGCTAAAACCTAATTCTACAAAAAAAATTAGACTGAAAAACTTTATAGGCAAAAATTATCTTATTAAATAGGAAAATCTAATTATTTTATTTTAAAATTTTCTTTTTCTTAGTAGGACCTAATCATAGAAATGTAAACTCTATATGCCAACAGCCTCTACTGTAGGATGGTTTATTGTATGTACTCATTTTACAGATTTCTTACAAAAACTTTTTCCATAAAGGAAATTAGAATATTGTTTAACATATATTGAATTCCCAATTATTACCTTATTTCTCACTTCTTATTTTATGATTCTGTCTTCTTTAATATGAAGATTACTATGACTATGTTTTCACTTTCTGAATTATGATGTGTCACATTTGTCTGTAATTTCAGTCTCAGAAGTTGTAAAATAGCATGCTCCAAAGTATATATTATGTATAAATTATATAATTAATAACTTATTAAAATATTTGGCTTGTATGTTTAATTGAATCTAGGCACAATGTTACTATTGGCATTTTCTTCCAGTTTTCCCAACTTTTATTTGACTAATAGTACAATTTATTTCCAATTTTTATTTTATATATCAATGTTTTATACTGTATTTACAATATTTATATTGTTACCATATTTAGAAATGTAAGACTTTTCAATTAAAGGCTAGATTACAGCCTTGCCATTTTGTGTAAGAAAAGCAGCAATGCATCAGTAGCATAATTTAACACTTTCTCTAGTATTACCTACATGCTTATTCCTTAAAACTTTCTCATCACAGCTCTTTGTAATAATTATAATGTGTTTTCTCTGCAATGTTGTTGCCCTAACTGTATCCAAATAATTCAAAATTTATACTTTTCATGGATTCACAGGAAGAGTTGAAAATTGTAGTTACCTAGGATTCTTTTTCGGTTGGACACTATGTTTATTCAGGATTTTATGGATTAAAGTTTCTCTTAATTATGTTTTATAATTTTATGTTTTTGTATTTTTTAGAGTAGGCTGTCTCACTTCAGTTAATTGTGTTTTTACTTTCTACCTATTTATTATGATTTTGAATTACATTATTCAAATAGGAATTCTGGGAGTTATTGTTTCTTTTAACTTTGTTTTGCAATTTTGTATTTCTGCGTTTCATGTTTTAGGGTAGGGCACATTACATCAGTTATTGTTTTTAGTTTTAATTTGAATAATATAATTTTGTATGACAATATTCAACTCTGTACACCTTAAGACAGTGTGGGGCAAAAGTCAAATATGAACCATCCCTAAGTCTTTTGTTAATATAATGATTTAAGTGTTTGTTTGCTTGTATAAATATTGCCCCTATTTTGTTTATGACTTGTATATTTTCTTCTTGTTTGATGGCCAATAACTGATTCTGTCTAAGTGAGTAATCATGGAAATTGTCTTAATTTCAAAATGTATTTTTTATATTATCTTAGTGTGAAAGAAAGATTTATGCAATTTGAAGATAATTTTTCAAAAACTTTATAACTCTGTCTCTTTGGGTGTCTTTTTTTTTTTTGACAGGCTCTCACCCTGTCGCCAAAGTGCAGTGGCACAATCTTGGATCATTGCAACCTACACCTCCCAGGTTAAAGCAATTCTCCAGCTGCTGCCTCTTGAGTAGCTGACATTAAAGGTATGCACCACCATGCCTGGCTAATTTTTGTATTTTTCATAGAGCTGGGGTTTCACCATGATGGCCAGGCTGGTCTTGAACTCATGGCCTTAAGTAATCTGCATGCCTCAGGCTCCCAGAGTACTGGGATTACAGGCATGAGCCATTGCTCTTGGCCCTTGGGTGTCATTTTTAATTTTGATTGTGGTAAAAATACGTAACATAAAATTTAGAATCTTTAATATTTTTTCTTATACAGTTCAGTCATGTTAAGTGTATTTACATTGCTTTGCAACATATTTGTAAAACTTTTTTCTTTTGCAAAACTGAAACTCAGTACACATGAAATGAAAACTACCCATTTTCCTTACCACCTGGCTCCTGATAAAAATCATTCTATTTTCTGGTTCTAAGTTTCAATACTTTAGATATTACATGTAAGTAGAATCATAGAGTATCTGTTTTATTGTGACTAATTTTACTTAGCATCATGTTGTCAAGATTTCTCTTTAGTGGGGATGGTACAAGATTTTCTGCCTTCAAAAGCTGAGTAATATTCCATTACTTTTATATTACAAATTATATGTATTTATTCATTCTATGAGGAAAGTTTGTGTTGCTTTCACCTATTGGCCTTTGTGAATAATGCTGCAATGAATATGGGTATGCAAATAACTATTTGCACATTTGTGCAAGGTTTACGTTTGTGCCAACTTCAGTTTTATTGGAAAAATTGTCTGTCTTTATGCCAGAAACAACCTGTTTTCATTGCTGTTGCTTTGTAATGTGCTTTGAAATCAGAAAAGGTGAGGTCACTAATGTTGTTTTTTTAAACATTTTTGGGCTCTTAATGGTCGCTTGAGATTCCATAAAATTTGTTGGTTCCTTTTTCTATTTCAAAAAAAAGTCGTTAATTTAAAAGGGATTGTATTGAATCTGTAACTCGCTTTAGGCATCATGAGCATTCTTCATAATATTAAGGCTTACAACTCTTAAACATGATCATGCTCAAAAGTGAGTTGTTTAATTTCCATATAGGTGTTGCTATTTTTGTTTTCTTCTGTTATTGATTTCTAGTTTCATTCAATTTTGATCAGAAATAATAGTCATTGAAAGGCTAAACCACTCTGGGAAGTGACCTCCATTATAGAACATTACAAAGATATGTGAGGGCACCACTTCTGCCCTGATGGGCTACAGGGATAAGTCCTCTGAGATGACACATCGCAGACAAATGCAGGAAACAATATAACCCCTTTTTCATGTAAACTCTTCCCTATTTTTGTAGAGTATTAGTGATTGTGGTGGGTTTTAAGTCTTGGAGAAGGTCTGACGGTGCCGTGAAGCTGCCTGCTACAGATGGTACCGGGGGGAATAATTAAAACTATACAAACTGTAGTAACATGAATAAATACAGCCTAGCGTAAAGGAAAAACAACACAAAGGTTTTCTCTGATATTTCTACAAGAATGTTAAAAGGGACTTTACACTTAACCAAGTTGCCATTGGGATTAGTTAAGGCTAGATTTTTGGAGGGCAGAACTTTGGGTCACTCATGGAAAACCCCTAAGAGAGAGCCCAGAGAATTTCCATATTTGGGTCTGGATCCTGGGCCCATCCTGGTTTTGTCAGGCCCCTGTCTGTAGAGACCCCCATGAGCCTCCTCTGACCGTAACTCACCGTAAGCCATGCTTGGGGGTGTGGTGAACCTGCCAGTTGTCCAAGGAGATGGGGGAGTTGAACCCATCAAATATCTGCCCACTGATTTTAATGCAGCTCTACAAAAAGTGTTCCCACCAGAGAAGCCGAAAAAAAAAAAAAAGAAGTTAATTGTCTCCTTTGTTTTTACCACCAGGTGACATCTCCATTAGAAATTCTGTTTCCTAGATCTGGAACATCGGAGTATCCGCATAGACCTCCAGCCAATGAGGAAACCAGAGGACAGCTTAAGGCCTTGGGATTCACATCTGAGTAGACACACTTGGCCCACAATGCTCAACTTTTTATTCCACCAGCCACGACCTGGGTATGAACATGACAGACCCACCAGGGTTCCAGTGCCTTAAAACCTGCGCTTGTGAGGAAGAGCCCCCTCCTTTCCTTTCCTGCTCCTCCTGCAACACATGGTAATGGTAGGCAGGGTCGGGTTGCCCAGATTAGATGACAAGGGTGGCCTGGCATGGACGGACCTCCCCTGTGCTACGCTGTGTTACCTGTGTGTGCCTATTGTCAAATGGCCAGTGGTATCAAGGATGTGGGCTGAGCCAGTATGTATTTTGTCAGAAAAGGCTCTCACTTGGAGCCTTGCTAAGGCAACAGCTTAGGAATATAGCACACAATGAGAACACAGTGCTCTCTCAAGCATCTCCCATGAAATTAGCTAGATACAGGGCTGTCTCTAGAATGTGGGTTTCTGGTTCCCAAAGTTCTAAATTCTGTTAGGTTCTGTCACAAGGGAAGTCTGTTAACTTCTTCAAGGTTTTATCCCCTGAGCCCTTTTCCTGCATAAATCTATGCGAAGGCCCTGCTGGGCTGCAGATTGCTCACCCTCATCTCCCATGTCAACTCTTTTCTTGTAAATAGTTATGCAAACACAATTATGCCCCTTACTCCCCAAAAAGATCTAAATGCAGCCAGGGCCCCAGGTTTGAGAGAACAGGGTTGGGTTAAAATCTTCCTTTCCTTTTCATTTCTGTGACCATATAAATATCACTGTGTGCTTTAAGTCTCCCCAGCCCTGAAGTATGCATAATGGGATTACGCTAAAATCAATTTCCAAAAACAGTCTTTGGCAATATATGAGATAGAATGAATAAAAATCGCTTGGATGCAGTGGATCTTGCCTGTAATCATAGCAGATTGGTAGACCAAGGTGGATGGAACACTTAAGGCCAGGGGTTTGAAACCAGCCATGGCCAGCATGGCAAAAACCCTTCTGTACTAAAAATGCAAAAATTAGCCGGATGTGTTGATGCTTGCCTGTAATCCCAGCCACTCAGGAGGCTGAGGTCTAAGAATCACTTGAGCCCAGGAAGCAGAGATTACATTGAGTCATGATCATGCCACTGCACTCCAGCCTGGGTGACAGAGCGAGACTCTGTCTCAAAAAAATATATATATATATAATGTATATATATTTATATTTATATATTATATATAACTATATATAGTATGTAAACTTATACATATATATATTTATATATAAAAGATATACATTTTATATATATGGCCTTATTTTTCCATTCTATGGCAGAAGAGGTTGAAACCAAAAGAAAGTCAGATACTGTCTTCTGGCATTAAATATTCCAGTGCTGTCCATTATATTTGGAATCATAGGTATATGCCTCATCTCAGCCTATGTGGCAGGCGCCCCCAACAAAGTCTCACAACAACACTAAGTTGTGAGTGACTGTTATTTAAAAACGCAGCTCACAGCTCAGTGCCTCAGAAGCCGGTACTGTAGCGCCGGGTTTCCAACAAAGACATGGGATTCCAGCTGAAGCCTCTTTCCCTGTGCTTACTTGAAGCTAGTAATATTCTCAGAAAGGTTTAGGAGGTGGCTTCTTGTTTAGCAGGGAATTGCTGAAAGGAAAAATGTATGGAAAGTCATTGGGCATGAACAGCCATCTTTTCTTGCTACACACAGGTCACATGTGCAAATTTTTGGGGAGTTCGTATAAAACAAGTGATGGAAATTTGGGCTCTGACATCAGTGAGCTTATTTCACACAGACTCCAGTTGACCATATTGGTTCCGACCAATTTTAGCCAGTTTTTAGAAGTCTCATAAGTGGAATAAATTTCAGTCTTTCAACAAGTTGTATCTTTTCTTGTCTGTCATTCTGCAAACTGAAGAATTTCTGCTAGTCATTGCTTTAACTCTTTGGGGACCTGGTTCTAGTTTCTGTCAAAGAGAATACAACAAATGTGATAGGTTATCACTTCTGACTTAGTTCAGGCTTCTATACCAAAAAACATAGACTAGGCAACTTATAAACAAAAGACTTTAGTTCTGCAGGCTAGAAATCTGAGATTGGGCTTCCAGCATGGTTAAGGTCTAGTAAGGACTCTCTTCTGAGTTTCAAACTCCAGACTTCAGGTTGTATTCTCATTTAGCAGAGAGAGGGAGGGACAGCCTTCTGCAGTTTCTTTTACAAAACCAGTAATCTCTATCACGAGGGCCTCATGCTTAGGACTTAATTACCTCTGACCTGCTAAGGCCATTACACTGGGGATTAAGGTTCTGGAATGTGAATATGGTGGGGAATCACATAGTCTATTGCAACTTCCAAAGTTATATTTCTAAAACAGCTATTATTTTCCTCTTACTTGCTCTGTCCTGTGCTTCCTCTCTCAATCTCTCTGTCTCCCTTTCTCTTTTTCTGTGCATATGTCTGTCTATCTCTTTCATTTTCCATCTCTCTATTGTATTCTTCAAGATGAGGAAGCAATCTCCAGTGTCCTAAGATGCTCTAGGTACAGACCCACATGAGAGAGAACTGATGAAATGCCCAGGACAATCAAGAGGAAGAAATTGGAGTTCTCAGTTCACACTGAATCTTGCCAATTTCCATGAGACAGATTGGAGGCTGATCTCTCCCCAAATTCAGCTTCAGTTGAAATCACAGCCCCAGCCTCATAGGAGACCTTGAGGCAGAGGCACCCAACTAAGCTATATCGAGATTCTGGTTCACAAAAATTGTGAGATAGTATTTGTTGTCAAAATGTGCTAAAATTCAGGGCAATGTTGTCAGAGAGGGGCAAATGACTAACCTCCTCTTTCAGTCCCCAGGATCCTCCCTGCCCTCTGTTCCTTTCTTTCTCAGGCTGCCTGCAGTCACACTTGTCCCTTTATAACCTCCTCTGCTGAACTGACTTGTGCCTCTGAGTCTTTTCACAAAGAGTGGCTTTTCCCTGAAACACTTTCCACACCTGCACAGTTGTCATTCTGGTCACAACATAATGTCACCTCAGGGAGGCATTCATGTCCCCTCCAGGCAACCTCTCCCCAGCCCTCCCTCCCAACATTCTACTTTATTTCCATTATAAAATGCCTTTTCTTTCGCATGTACTTGCATTAGTGTTTTTGTCCCGCAGTCCTCAGACTGTGGGCTCCCCGCGGGGATACAGGGATAACATAATCATTTTTGGTACCACATGGTGAACCTACCAAGGTAGCTGCCACAGGGTGAGTGCTAGGGGAAGAGCAGCTGAGTAAAATAACATGGAAAATCACAAAGTCCTTCCTGCTTTCGGTCACCCAATAATGTGGAGATCAAGAATGATAACAGGAGGTGCAGGACCTCAGCGTGACTGACCCCTGGCTCCAGCTGCTCCAGGAAAGCCCAGCGGGCATAAGAAACACGGGGCCTGCCGCCACCTAGAGGCCTCCACTAGCACTGCAGCCCCAGGCAGAAGCATCACAAAACAGGTACCTGTACTGGGGGATTCTCAAGGCAGTGGCTCTTCAGGGACCCCTGGGGAAAAGGAGCAGTATCTGAAGGCTCCAAGGGCCATAAAAGTGACCTCGGAAGCCTCCCTTGATTTCTATTTTCCTCAGCCGCTTTGGGTGTGCTCTGCACTCATTAAACACTTTAACAGCATTCGGCGACATTATTTTCTTCCACTTCCGAATGAGGACCTCAAGGACACCCCAAAAAACTAGTATTTTTTCTGGGCCCCACACTCCACAGCCCAGTGCATTGTCACATTCTGCTCTATTCCAAGTCCTCATCTGCCCAAGTCTCTAGGCCTCTCTCTTCTCTGAAGGACCTCTAGAAACTGAAAAGCCTCTTCCCAGAGTCTCAAAGCACAGTGAGTTACCAATGAAAAGCCAAGGGGAGCAGACACCTATGAGTATCTAGAATCCTTGGTATTATTCCTTCTGAGTACCCCTATTTATGAGGGAGAAAACAAAGGCTTTCTTTCCCGTAGCCTCTCTTTATATCACACGGGGTGGTGGGGGGAGGGCATAGCTCATTTTAGCTCCAGGTGCCCACAGAGGTGGGAGTCACAACCCCAGTCCTGTCCTCTTGAAACAGCTGCGGAGGTCCCCAGGCCTCGCAGAACCCAGGGAACCTGGAGGATCCTTCATCGCATGCTGTCAGCTCCTGGACATGTAGCTGGGGGATTGGATGCCTCTGCCTCATGGCAAATCTGCAACTACTGTTTCTTCCCCTTTTGTCAATTCTTTGGTTTCCTCTTCCCTAACCTCACTTTAGAATCTCCACTTTAGAAGCCTGTGTGTGTGTGTGGTGTGTTTGTGTGTGCATGCCTGCACGCCTACGTGACAACATTGAAGAGTAGAAAGCCCAGGTAGAAAGTAGAGCACAAGGTTTTCCAGGACTTAGGGGCTCTCATTTCCAAAGCAAACCTGATGGTTGGGGTGCATGCAAGGCCTAGGAAGCTGGATTCCTCCCTAATACTCTGTGCTCTTGCCAATTTCTGGGATCTGGACCAGTCTTTGCCTTTTTTGGGGGTCTCAGTCTTCCTGTTGTAAAATGGAGAGTTGGTCACAAAACTGTATGAGCACATGCTCAGTGAAGACAGGATGTCATGCTCAATACCAGATAGAATATTGGGATGGGGAAAGTTTGGCCAGACTTAGGTGTCCACACGGGCTCAGGCCTCTGAACAGGGCCAGTGCAGGGGAACATAAAGCATGGCACAGCCAGGTTTTCTTTCCAGGGCTACAGGATGAAACAGAGCACCACAGGATCTGCTCTTGAGGCCGGTTCCACAAGATTTTCCCACTTTCAACCAGCAACTGTTTGATGAATTTCATGTCCTGTGAAGCCCATGTCCACCCGCATTACAGTGAGGGGCACAGGGTACTAGACCTGTAAAATAATGTCTTTTTCGTTTCTTTTCTTTTTCTTTATTTTTTTTTAACTGAGTGGATGTTTCTTTTCTCTTTTTCTGTTTTGTTTATTTTTTAACTAATTTTTAAGAGGTCTTTACAGGTCAGCTGTGGTGCCTCACACCTGTAATTTTAACACTTTGGGAGGATGAGGCTGGTGGATTATTTGAGGTCAGGAGTTCAAAACCAGCCTGGCAAACCTGGTGAAACTCCGTCTCTACTAAAGTTACAAAAAAATTAGCCTGGAATGGTGGCCCAAGCCTGTAGCCCCAGCTACTCAGGAGGCTGAGACAGAAGAATTGCTGAAACTTGGGAGGTGGAGGTTACAGTGAGCCGAGATTGCGCAACTGCACTCCAGACTGGGTGACAGTGAGTCTCTGTAAAAAAAAAAAAAAAAAAAAAAAAAAAAAGACAGAGAGAGAGAGAGGGAGAGGGAGAGAAAAGAGAGAGAGAGGGAGAGAGTGCTCTTTATGGAACTGTGAGCCCCTTTGTAATTTCATGAGTTGAAAATGTTTATTCCAATTTTGGAATTTCTTTTCTTATTGTGGTGTTCTCTTTAAGTTTGTTTTGGATGTTATTAGTGTTTTGTTTTGCTTTGTTTCTATGTAACTTCTCCCTAAATTGATTTATAGATTTCCATTTTCACAATACAATATTTTGGCAGAAATCTTGTGGAAACTGTCTAATCAGTTTAAAAATTTAAATACATATAAAAAAATCAAAGAACTGTAAAAACTGTCCTGAAGAATGACAAAGTTTGTGAGCTTACAATGGCATATATTCAGACTTAGATTAAAGCTATAGTAATAAAAGCTATCTATGGTAGTAATGCAAAAATAGGCACAAAGAAAACTAGAAAAACTCGAGAGTCCAACTCAGACTCACACATTTGGACATTTTGTATATTACAAAAAAAGCACAGAAGAGCAGTGGAGAGAAGACAGTCTTCTCGGTAAATAGCCTTGGGTCAACCGGTTATTTATGTGAGAAAGAAATAATCCTATCTTATATTGTTAACAAATTTCAATGACAAGTGGATTTTAAATTTTAAGGTGAAAATTGAAAACAATATTTCTAGTAGATAACATAGATAAATATATCCATGACTTTGGCACAGGCCAAGATTTCTTGGGACACAAAATGCATAAATTATCAAGACAAAAATATGACAAATTGGACTTTATTAGAATTAAAACATTCTCTTCATAAAAAAAAACCTTCAGGAGAGCTGAAAAGCAAGAACAAAGTGGAAATCAACATTAGTCATATACTTATGTGGCAAAAGCTTTTTATCTAGATTATTTAGCTAAATCTCATCAATTAATAAACAAAGATGCAATACATTGAACAAAATTGGCAAAGATGTGACTAGGAGTTCCACATACAGAACCGAAGGGCCAACAAGTAGATTAACATATCCACATCCTCATGCATCAGAGCAATGCATATGAAAACTACAATTGAATACCACTATGCAATAATTAACATTTTTGAAAACTGACAAAATTAAGTACTAGTGATGATGTCAACCAACTGGAACTTTCTTATCCCACTCTGTGTGCAAACTGTTACAACCACATTCAAAACCTCTTGAGTAGTATCTCCTTACATACCCGATGTACATAAGCACAACCTAGGACCCAGCAACTCTGCTACTAGGTATATACACCCACTAGAAATGCCAGCATGTTTTCCAATGCAGAAAAGTGCTCGAAGCAGCATTATTTGGTACTTTTCCAAACTGAAAAAAACTCAAATGTGCATCAATAATAAAATAAATAAATAAAACAGCTACATATTCCTTTATAAGGGGACATTATACAGATATAAAATTAATTGGAGACATACTAAAATATACAAAAATCTAACAAAGACAATTTAATTAGATTTAAAAGTCCTATCCAGAGCAATCAGCCAATAGAAAAGAAAAAGGCATAGAAATAGAAAAAAAAAAATTGAATTGTCTTTCTCCATTTGCAACATGAGTCACTACATAGAGAATGCTAAAGCCTCTCCAAAACTACTTTTGGAGAAAACTTGAAAAGTCTCCTGAAATGGATAAGCAAGTAAAGTTTTAGGACACAAAACCAATGTACAAAAATCAGTAGCATTTCTACACACCAACAACTTCGAATTCCTGAACATCTTCTGGTTTTATTGCATTTTCAATTTCTTCCCTCAGTTAACTATACATTTTTTTTTCAGCTAAACTAATTTATTCTTCTGTATAATTTCACCTTGTTAATAAACCCCAGGCCAAAATGTGAGAATAAAGTATTTGCCTGTATCCTGTTTCCTAATTTTGAAAACTAGCCTAGATGAAACCTATACTTTTTCTAGGGAGTTGGCACAGACAGCATTCATTTCCGTTCTCAGCAATGATGTCAGCCAGAAGATGGAGTTCCGCATTTTCAGTTTGGTTAGACAGGACTCTGGGTGGTTGAATGGGAAAAGATCCAAACTCTAAGGGAGCCAAATAGGACATTGCAAAGATTTATGCGTTTACTCCGGGAGCAATGATTGTGTTAAATTTTGTGCAAAACACTGCGAAAAGAGCAATTAAAGTGAAAATTATTAAGGCATTACCTTTACCTTGGGAAACTCACACTAGTCAGATTCTCTGAACCCCAGAACTTAACAGAAGCCTAGTAAAACCTTGTTCAGAGTGAAGAGGGGGTGGGAGCAGGAAGGTAAGTTTAAAAATTAGGCTGGGTGAATGAGATAATTACCCCTAGTAACGCAGTGGAAGTATGGATGGCTTTGGGATGGGTGAAGACAAAAGAATCTCAGCAGAGGGTGCAGATAACAAAGGGCAGAAACACAGGAGACTTATGCAGGAAGAGGAATGAGTTTGCTGGACTGCGGAGAGTGACAGTAAAAAGCAGAGGACAATAGGCATCTCTGGTCATCTAGGGACTATAGGATGGATTAGTTGGGGGTTACTGAATCAGTGAGGTACTTTTGAAGAGTAGGATGGGTAAATAAGAGCTATATTTTGGAATAATTATGTAGCAATGGTGGTTAGGAGCAATAGAAACTCAAAGTATTACATAAATATGTTTTTTCTTACTCTCCCACACAAGCCTTTCACCTTTCCTCTTAAACTGAGAAAGGAGTGGTCTGCTGTGATGTTTTTAAATTCTCACAGGCAAGCATTACTCTTTGCTGCCTTTTAGTAAAGGTTAGTTTTAACCAAATTAAAGAAGATTGAATGGATTTTCTGGCTCATAATGGTTGAGTACAACATCTCATACCTTCTACTAGTTTTCAGTGTAACTGAAATAACTGAGTGTCAATACTCCATGGAGGGGTGCTCCGCTTGCTAAGGCTCCCTCTTCTGGGCTAGGCCTTCTACACCATGGGTGTCCTGCTGTGGCTGGAGCTGGAATTTGGATTGACCTCTGTGGGTCTTCCTAGCACACAATGGGTGCCCAGTTAGCATGGGCAGAATCAAGCTCCTCTCTCTCACCATTTATTTCTCCATTTGTCCCTTGTTGGGAATGGAGAGTCCTGCAACTGAGTTCAGCCCAGAGTTGAAGTTGAAATCTCAGCTGACACTTGGTGGATGTTGACATTTTTGAGAAGAACTTGGGAGAATAAAACATTATAAAGGCCCTGGCCAGGCACGGTGACTCATGCCTGTATTCCTGGAATATTGATAGGCTGAGGAGATAGAATTGCTTGAGGCCAGGAATTTGATACCAGCCTTGTCAACATAGTGAGACCCCCATTTATACAAAAAACTTGAAGCATTAAAAACATTTAGCCAAGTGTGATAGTTCCAAACTGTTGTCTCAGCAATGTTGGAGATTGAGGCAGAGGATCATTTGAGCCAGGAGTTCTAGGCTACAGGGAGCTATGATCATGCTGCTGCACTCCAACCAGGGCAACCACGCAAGAGGTTTCAAAAATAAATTTTATTATTCTTCACCCGTATAATCTCTCCGGAACTTGTGCACTATGCAGCAGAAAGAATCAAACTCCCCAAGAGTTTGGTTCTTGCTTATGATTTGGTTTTCTGCTGCTTGGCTGCCCCCTCATGTCCCCATTTTGTATAAAATAAGAACCCCCAGGTGAAGTGGAGTTTCTCCTCAGCAGAGGGTCTCACCAAGGCCCCAGGACTGGCACTTTAGGTGGAGGCTTGCCTTTCAACCTCTGAATAATAATTGATACTAAAATTGAGAAGTTTTCCAGACACCAGCTTCCTGAAAAGAGCATCCGGTCAAGACAAGATGAGGTCAGTAGGACAGGTGATCCAGGCTGAATGGGCTCTACATTCCTCTACTTTTCCCAAACTTCCCTCTGATATCTTCCAAACTTTCTATCTTCCCAGGACTTTCTTGCCAGGGAGTCTAATGAAGTAAAAGCTTTAAAATTGCTTTGATTTTAAAAACAATTTTATCGGTTCTTAAAATGTACTGTGAAATATTACTGTTTTTCTTCCCCCAGGGGCTACGTGAACATAAGCTCGTTTTTCACACTAGCAGCATTTAGAAATGTCTCTTCTGCAGGAACACTGATGCTCTCAAATCACACGTGGTAATTCTCTCCTCCAGGCACAAAATGCAGTCTCAGCATCTGTGTAGCAGGAGTCACTGTCTAAGAGTCTCTCCAGAGAAATAAGCTACCCAGGCCGTCCAGCCGCTGGTGAGTTGCTTTGTGGTCATGAACTGGGTAGATTTCCTCATCTCATGCTCATTGGCCACATTCAGGATTAATGATTCAATGCTTTTGTTGTTCCAGAAGCTGTGGTGAGTGGCTATGCAGGAGTCAGTCTTTCAGTGCTGATCTTTGCTGAGAAAATAATAGTATTGTTCTAACAGTATATAGGATTTGCACTCAATATTTAATAATTTAGTGACAAAAATCTCTTAAATCCACATTATACTGATATAAAATAAGTTACTCATCTATTACCAAATTTACTCTTTTATTTAATATAACCCTTGGGATAACATTTTCTTTTATTCTTCCGTAAATATGCTTCACATGGATGTATCACATATTGTGTATAATTTGACACAGTGTTAATATAGTTTCCATCTATTTAGATGTTTGCACATTTATTTTATCTCAAAATTTGTTCTCAGGAAGAGTATTTTTCTTCATAAACTAAATTTTCAGAAAATTTTAAATGCATTTTACTGATGTAATTATACTCAGTTTACATTGTATTTGTGTATTAAGTTACATTTTGTCCTCAAACCTGAAAATAACTTTTCAAATATGTGTAATTTTAAATTTACATGTTTTTCCCTGAGAACTTTGAAGACCATAACCTATTGGATTCTTGATCTTATTCACATATTGAGAAATATGTTTCTTTTCATTGCTTTATAATTAATTTGAATTTTATCTTAGATAGTTTTACGTGATTTTCTCTATTATGGTATTATGCTTTTAACTATTGTTTTTCTTTTGATCGGAATGCCTTTAAGCTATTATAATTATTTTAAGAACTATATATTTTTTATTCCCTATTTGACATTCACTCCATTTTATTTATTTGAACTTGTACTTAAACAACAGTACTTATTCTAGATTTTTATGTATTTTAATTTTTCATATTGTTTATTTGCTTTATCCCTATTGGGACTTCTAAATATTCACTTCATCATATCTTCTAATTCATAATTTCTTTTTCAATAATGTAATTTTTCTCTGTGTTCTATCTTTACATTTAAAATTTTTACCTAATTATTTTTATAATATACCTTATTTTGATCTTACTTTTAAACTTTTCCTCTAATATATTTAAACATTATAACTACTTATATTATTTCTACACTATATATACAATTTTGGGATTTATTAAGATATAATGGTACAGCCGTGTTTTTCTTATAATTTTATTTCTTAATTATTTTGATCTTGATGACTTTTACGTTGTATATTTTAAAAAGAATAGTAGATTTCGTTTTATTATAAATGACTGACCTCAATTGATGGGGCCATTGAAGATTCTGGGTCGAGGTATTTTATTCCAGTGAAAAGTTATCTGTAATGTTAATAATGCTCCCTTTACAGACATCTGAAAATGATTAAGTCAATATATTTACCTAAATTGTCCTGATTAAAACACAGGGTGTACATATGAACCAGAAACTAATATGAGGATTGGTGTTAATTCCGAAATCAAACAAAGAGGAGAAATACCGCCTCCACTAACTACTCTAACGTATTTTTTCTAAACTTTTGAAAATGTAAGGATTCTAGCTTTAGATAGTGTAGTCAGATCCAAATACTCCTGCATCTATGCTGCTGTGACATTATATTCACAAATCAGACATGTTCAATTCTAACAACATGTGCTTCCATTATTAGCAATTCCCACAGGTAGCATCAACTTCCAGCCTAATTTTTGTTTTACAGCTGTGCTTCTTTATTCTTTCCTGAAAAATTATTTGTGGAGGTACATGCCTTTGAAGTTTCTCAGCATATATTGTTATTTGAGGTTGAAAAGATGAGATTATTTAAATTTTTGCCAGAAACTCTGATACCCGCATTATATCTTTGAAAGCATTGGTTGTCACACTGCTGCTGACATGTGCATTTAGGAGAAGCATGTAAATGTCAGCGCTTTGCAGTCTCTGAGGGGTTGAAGTAAACAATACCGGACATCTTGGCCACTGAGGCTCACATGTAGATTTTCATTCCCAGTCCAGGCATCTAGATTCAGGGGCACCTTCTTCAGGGGCTTTTGCCTGAGGTCTTCTTCAGAAACTTTTGTTCAGATCCCTGTTTCTGGAGAAGAAATGGAACTTTGATAATAATTTTTATACATTCCTATTAATACTCAATTCTTTTTAATCTTGCTCATACATTCTCCTCTACACTGTCCTACCCCTTTCAACAAAATTGCAGGCCTGTTTTTTATGAGGCTGCCACCTCGGCAGTGAGACAGTGCTCCATGTTTGTGCTCATCCATCTGACCCTTTCCTCGTGCTTTTCCATGAGGGAAAAATGGAACAATGAGGAGTCGGTGCTTGATCTGATGTTGCCTGTTGCTTACCACTATCACAGAAAGGAAGACAAAAAGGCTTAACTATTACTTTGATGTGGGCCTCTTGCTTTAATTTAAAACTCTGATATTAAGCAGGTTAGCTCTTCCCAGCTCAGCTCAGCTCTTGAAATTTCATGGAAGGAATTCTGTTTTTATTGGTCTGAATTTTGTGTCATTTGTATAGAAAAAGGGTAATAAAATTGCATCATATATTTAAAAATTGAATGTCTTCTGTTTTGCCATTTTACTGAAGAGAAAATTTGTGTAGGCTATTGGAATTGTTAACAGTGAAGCTCCAAGTACTAATATTCAGAAAAAATAATGAATCAAAATCCAACTATTTCTCAGTAGCATTTTCTTTATTATAAACTTTCTATTTTATTGTTTGTAATTTAAAAACTTCTGTAGAAAAGAGTTTAAAATTTTCAGTTAATACAAAATTATATTTAGAATTTCTTTTTGCATAACGTTTGTTGTAAGTAGCTAATATTAATAAATTCTAATCATCAATTCTTTTCAAATCTGCACATTAAAAAATGTGTTAATATTTGCTGCTGCCTAAAATATAATACATATTTACATAATCTGCTACTAAAAATATATAATTTTGCATAGTAATATACACATATATAAATAATCAACATACACACATCATTTTTTCTATTCCTTACTTATATTTTATGTTTCATATTTGTATCAGAACAAACTCTTTATGTCCTACTATCATAAATGGAAATTTGCCTATTTTGCATCTTGTTATATTAAATAATCAGACGTATGCTTAGCTTCCCCTAGGTTAAATTTTGTATGTAATTGTTATTAACATAAATAATCCAGAAATTATTTAAATTTTTTTAAAAAAAATTTCCAGTGCCCTCACTGTGCATAATATAATTCTATTTTTTAAAGTGTTAGTGCTGTTTTCATTATATAAAAGAACATTTTAGTGTATCAGCTAACTACATCCCTGAAAGCATGGCTTACTTTTTCATTAGTATATACTTTTGGGTGTGCTCCGCTATTTTTCTAAAAGTGCTTGCAAATCAGTTCCAGGCCACAGGGCATTGTCTTCCACAAAATAAGAATGTCTCAGAGACCCACAGAAATAACTGCACCAAGTACTCTTATAAACAGGTTTCTGATAGAATGACTTACGTAACTTTGAGACAGTATCAGTGGAGTAAGTTATTTCTCTAATTCTAGCAGAGAAGCATATGTGCTTACAAGATAGATTAAAACAAATATGAGTAAAATAGGACTAAATGAACTGATGATGAATGATAATAGGTTTTGTTTGGAAAGTGAACATAAAACATTCCTGTTATTATTTCTATTATTTCCGTGGTACATAAACATGAGCTAATGGGAGTCGTTGCTACATTTTGTACACCCTTAAGAAGGTTTACAGTTTTTCATCTCATCTATATTCGTAGTTGTCTGTATTTGTGGTTTAGAATCTCAGCTCTTTCCATAGTTGTAGCTATATTTATAGTTGCACGCAATTGAGTTGCATAGTTGCACTCAGTAGCCAGGGGATGGGGAAGGAGATGCAAACAATTCTTCAGAGTAAGTTATTATCTTCTGTCCCAGTGGAAGTTCTTGAGGCTTCATTGCTACCTGGCACTCATCTCGTATGAGCTCCTTTGTGTTTCTGAAGCCTCTGGCATACACCGAGGGTGTGGGTTTGCCTGGAATGTAGCATCAACCTGTAGAGAACAGGGTTTTCCATGACCTAGTCATTGAATAGACTCGCTATCTACTTCGGCTGTTGGAAAAACATTATTTCTCCTTCAGGAATATCCACCCTCTTCATCAAGAACATCGTGTCATTCTTCAGGGTCACAGAATGCTCTACAGCCTACTTCCTGGTGTCCACGATGGAGGAGATTATTTGCACCTGAATTCAAGGAAGATTCGAGAGGGGTCACAGCTGCAGAATTCCAAGCATGCTCAGACTGACTGTGCTGATTTTAGAAAGACACATGGGACCTGCCACAAGGAAGGCACTTTGAGGGAGACCTCAACCCCATGGCACACCCCTTCAGGAGGGTTTTTCTCCTTGTAACAGTCACTTAGCCACTTACAGAAAGGCAACTATTAAAAAATTTAAATGGGGACAAAAATACTAACCCTAACCAGTTTATTATCTCAAAGAATTGGAAAAACAAAATTTTCCAGTAATAGGGGATTAGAAGAGTAAACAAGTTATGCCTCTTCTTTGGAGCTACAGATATGTATTAAAAATGGGATGTACAAAGAATTTTTTATCACATGGAGAAGTGCTTATGAGATGATGTACCATTAAACATATTAATTAAAGGCATACATTAAAAAGCATAACCAAACTTATACATTAGAGCTCAAAATTTAAAATGTGTAGAAAAATGACTGAGAGGAAATATGCTGAATTATAGGAATTGAGGTGTTTCTTATAGGAATCAGGATCCTATGAGAAATTAAACTACTTTATTGATTCTCTTGTACTTTTATAGTTTCCAAAAGTTCTACAGAGAGTGTAATGTAGGACGTTAGTCAGGAATAAACGTCTCTTTAAATAAGCAGTAGAGAATTTCAAAGGAAGGGTGTGGTATGGGTCTATGTGTTTCTTTCAAGATCTAATATTTTCCACGTAGTGCTTCAGAAAAGACAAGGTAATTTCAACAACTTAACCCCATCATCAAGAGGGTGTTACTTAAGTACATTATGGGAGGTCATAGATAAACAACCAGTCAGCCACTAAGCATCAGAAAGTCCGTTATGTCCATTGGCCTGTGAGATGGTCTGCGTTTCTCTGAAGAAAGAAAGCAGGTTTTAAAACACTAGAACTAAATCAAATCCTAAATTAGAATAGAAAGATTAGAAAGGCTTATGCATGAGAAAAAGATTCAGGGTATTCAACGGTTAATTCTGACTATTTCTGAGTTATTTAAATTTACCTATAATTTTTATGAAATTTAAGGTCAGGTGTGGTGACTCAAACCTGTAATTCCAGCACTTTGGGAGGCCGAGGCGGGTGAATCACTTGAGACCAGGAGTTTGAGACCAGTATGAGCACAATGGCAAAACCTCATATCTACTAAAAACACAAAAATTAGCCCATTGGTGGTGTGTGCTTGTAGTCCCAGCTACTTGGGAGGCTGACGAATGAGAATCGCTTGAACCTAGGGGGTGGAGGTTGCAATAACCCAAGATCTCACCACTGCACTCCAGTCTGGGTGACAGAGCAAGACCTTGTTTCAAAATTTTTTTTTGTATTTTAATTAGGAATCAAATAAGTTAATTAAATGTCAACTTACACTTAATTTACTTTTTAAACATTTCAAGAATTGGTATTCTAATTTTGTGTCAGTACATTTTAAGAATCAATAAAATTATTTTTAAAATCAAAGGAATTTTAAAGCTTTTACTTCATTAGACTCCCTGGCAAGAAAGCCCTGGGAAGATAGAAAGTTTGGAAGATGTCAGAGGGAAGTTTGGGAAAAGTAGAGGAATTTATGGAGGGCAGAAGGAGTGAACATCACGGAAACCCTCCCCTAGCTCAGTCTTCATATATGCTGGTAGACTTCCCCACTCAGCATGGGTCACCTTCGCTACTGACCTCATCTTGTCTTCCGACTGGGTGCTCCTTTCAGGAAGCTGGTGTCTAGAAAACTTCTCAATTTTAATGTAAATTATTATTCAGAGGTTGAAAGGCAAGCCTCCACCTAAAATGCCAGTCCTGGGGCCTTGATGAGACCCTCTGCTGGGGAGAAAATCCACTTCTCCTGGGGATTCTTATTTTATACAAAATGGGGAAATGAGGGGGCAGCCAAGCAGCAGAAAACCAAATCATAAGCAAGAACCAAACTCTTGGGGAGTTTGATTCTTTCCGCTACATAGTGCCCAAGTTCTGGAGAGATTATAGGGGTGAAGAAAAATAAAAGATTTTATTTTTGAAACATCTTGCGTGGTTGCCTGGTTGGAGAGCAGCAGCACGATCATAGCTCACTGCAGCCAAGAACTCCTGGCTGAAGTGATCCTCTGCCTCAAACTCCAGCATAGCTCAGACTACAGTTTGGAACTATCGCATCACAGCTGGCTAAATGTTTTTAATGCTTCAAGTTTTTTGTATAAATGGGGGTCTCACTATGTTGACAAGGCTGGTATCAAATTCCTGGCCTCAAGCAATTCTATCTCCTCAGCCAATCAATATGCCAGGAATACAGGCATGAGTCACCGTGCCTGGCCAGCGCCTTTATAATGTTTTATTCTCCAAGTTATTCTCAAAAATGTCAACATCCACCAAGTATCAGCTGAGATTTGAATTTCAACTCCGAGCTGAACTCAGTTGCAGGACTCTCCATTCCCAACAAGGGACAAATGGAGAAATAAATGGTGAGAGAGAGGAGCTTGATTCTGGCCACGCTAATTGGGCACCTATTGTGTGCTAGGAAGACCCACAGAGATCAATCCAAATTCCAGCTCCAGCCACAGCAGGACACCCATGGTGTAGAAGGCCTAGCCCAGAAGAGGGAGCCTTAGCAAGCGGAGCACCCCTCCATGGAGTATTGACACTCTGTTATTTCAGTTATTCAGAAAACTAGTAGAAGGTATGAGATGTTGTACTCAACCATTATGAGCCAGAAAATCCATTCAATCTTCTTTAATTTGGTTAAAACTAACCTTTACTAAAAGGCAGCAAAGAGTAATGCTTGCCTGTGAGAATTTAAAAACATCATAGCAACCACTCCGTTCTCAGTTTAAGAGGAAAGGTGAAAGGCTTGTGTGGGAGAGTAAGAAAAAACATATTTATGTAATACTTTGAGTTTCTATTGCTCCTAACCACCATTGCTACATAATTATTCCAAAATATAGCTCTTATTTACCCATCCTACTGTTCAAAAGTACCTCACTGATTCTGTAACCCCCAACGAATCCACCCTATTGTCCCTAGATGACCTGAGGTGCCTATTATCCTCTGCTTTTTACTATCACTCTCCGCAGTCCAGCAAACTCATTCCTCTTCCTGCATAAGTCTCCTGTGTTTCTGCCCTTTGTTATCTGCACCCTCTGCTGAGATTCTTTTGTCTTCACCCATCCCAAAGCCATCTATACTTCCACTGCGTTACTAGGGGTAATTATCTCATTCAACCAGCCTAATTTTTATACTTACCTTCCTGCTCCCACCCTCTCTTCACTCTGAACAAGATTTTACTAGGCTTCTGTTAAGTTCTGGGGTTCGGAGAATCTGACTAGTGTGAGTTTCCCAAGGTAAAGGTAATGCCTTAATAATTTTCACTTTAATTGCTCTTTTCGCAGTGTTTTGCACAAAATTTAACACAATCATTGCTCCCGGAGTAAACGCATAAATCTTTGCAATGTCCGATTTGATTCCTTTAGAGTTTGGATCTTTTCCCATTCAACCATCCAGAGTCATATCTAACCAAAGTGAAAATGTGGAACTTCCTCTTTCTGGCTGGCATCCCTGCTGAGAATGGAAATAAATGTTGTCTATGCCAACTCCCTAGAACAAGTGCAGGTTTCATCTAGGCTAGTTTTCAAAATGAGGAAACAGGATGCAGACAAATACTTTATTCTCACTTTTTGGCCTGGGGTTTATCGACAAGGTGAAATTATACAGAAGAATAAATTACTTTAGCTGAAAAAAGAAAAAATGTATAGTTAACTGAGGGAAGAAATTGAAAATGCAATAAAACCAGAAGATGTTCAGGAATTCAAAGTTGTTGATGCATAGAAACGCTATTGATTTTTGTACATTGGTTTTGTGTCCTAAAACTTTACTTGCTTATCCATTTCAGGAGACTTTTCAAGTTTTCTCCAAAAGGAGTTTAGGAAAGGCTTTAGCATTCTCTGTGTAGTGACTCATATTGCAAATGGAGAAAGAGAATTCAATTTTTTTTCTATTTGTATGCCTTTTTCTTTTCTATTGGCTGATTGCTCTGGATAGAACTTTTAAATCTAATTAAATTGTGTTTGTTAGATTTTTATATATTTTAGTATGTCTCCAATTAATTTTATATCTGTATAATGTCCCCTTATAAAGGAATATGTAGCTGTTTTATTTATTTATTTTATTATTGATGCACATTTGAGTTTTTTTCAGTTTGGAAAAGTACCAAATAATGCTGCTTCGAGCACTTTTCTGCATTGGAAAACATGCTGGCATTTCTAGTGGGTGTATATACCTAGTAGCAGAGTTGCTGGGTCCTAGAGTGCGCTTATGTACATCGTGTATGTAAGGAGATACTACTCAAGAGGTTTTGAATGTGGTTGTAACAGTTTGCACACAGAATGGGATAAGAAAGTTCCAGTTGGTTGACATCATCACTAGTACTTAATTTTGTCAGTTTTCAAAAATGTTAATTATTGCATAGTGGTATTCAATTGTAGTTTTCATATGCATTGCTCTGATGCATGAGGATGTGGATATGTTAATCTACTTGTTGGCCCTTCGGTTCTGTATGTGGAACTCCTAGTCACATCTTTGCCAATTTTGTTCAATGTATTGCATCTTTGTTTATTAATTGATGGGATTTAGTTAAATAATCTAGATAAAAGGCTTTTGCCACATAAGTATATGACTAATGTTGATTTCCACTTTGTTCTTGCTTTTCAGCTCTCCTGAAGGTTTTTTTTTATGAAGAGAATGTTTTAATTCTAATAAAGTCCAATTTGTCATATTTTTGTCTTGATAATTTATGCATTTTGTGTCCCAAGAAATCTTGGCCTGTGCCAGTCATGAACATATTTATCTATGTCATCTACTAGAAATATTGTTTTCAACTTTGACCTTAAAATTTAAACTCCACTTTTCATTGGAATTTGTTAGTAGTATAAAATAGGAGTATTTCTTTCTCACATAAATAACCGGTTGACCCAAGGGTATTTACCGAGAAGACTGTTTTCTCTCCACTGCTCTTCTGTGCTTTTTTTGTAATATACAAAATGTCCAAATGTGTGAGTCTGAGTTGGACTCTCGAGTTTTTCTAGTTTTCTTTGTGCCTATTTTTGCATTACTACCATAGATAGCTTTTATTACTATAGCTTTAATATAAGTCTGAATATATGTCATTGTAAGCTCACAAACTTTGTTATTCTTCAGGACAGTTTTCACAGTTCTTCGATTTTTTATATGTATTTAAATTTTTTAAACTGATTAGACAGTTTCCACAAGATTTCTGCCAAAATATTGTATTGTGAAAATGGAAATCTATAAATCAATTTAGGGAGAAGTTACATAGAAACAAAGCAAAACAAAACACTAATAACATCCAAAACAAACTTAAAGAGAACACCACAATAAGAAAAGAAGTTCCAAAATTGAAATAAATATTTGCAACTCATGAAATTACAAAGGGGCTAGCATTTCCATAAAGAGCACTCTCTCTCTCCCTCTCTTTTTTTTTTTTTTTTACAGAGACTCACTCTCTCACCCAGTCTGGAGTGCAGTCGTGAAATCTCGGCTCACTGCAACCTCCGCCTCCTGAGTTTCAGCAATTCTTCTGCCTCAGCCTCCTGAGTAGCTGGGGCTACAGGCTTGTATCACCATTCCTGGCTAATTTTTTGTAATTTTAGTAGAGACGGGGTTTCACCATGTTCACCAGGCTGGTTTTGAACTCCTGACCTCATATTGTCCACCCGCCTCAGCCTCTCAAAGTGTTGAAATTACAGATGTGAGGCACCAGAGCGGACCTATAAAGACGTCTTAAAAACGAGTTAAAAAACAAACAAAACAGAAAAAGAGAAAGAAGAAACATCCATTCAGTTAAAAAAAAAAAAAGAAAAAGAAAAGAAAAAAAGACAAAAGACATTATTTTACAGGTCTAGTGCCCTGTGCCCCTCACTGTAATGGGGGTGGATATGGGCTTCACAGGACATGAAATTCATCAAACGGTTGCTGGTCGAAGGTGGGAAAATCTTGTGGGACCAGCCTCAAGAGCAGATCCTGTGGTGCATTTTTTCATCCCGCAGCCCTGGAAAGAAAACCTGGCTGTGCCCTGCTTTATATTCGCCTGCCTTGGCCCCATCCAGCGGCCTGAGCACCCGTGGACACCTAAGTCTGCCCAAACTCTCGCCATCCCAATATTCTATCTGGTATTGAGCATGACATCCTGTCTTCACTGAGCATGTGCTTATACAGTTTTGTGACCAACTCTCCATTTTACAACAGGAAGTCTGAGACCCCCAAAAAACGCAAAGACTGGTCCATATACCAGAAATTGGAAAGAGCACAGAGTATTAGGAAGGGATCCAGCTTCCTAGGCCTTCCATACCCCCCACCCATCAGGTTTGCTTTGGAAATGAGAGATCCTAAGTACTGGAAAACCCTGTGCTCTACTTTCTACCTGGGCTTTCTACCATTCCATATTCTCACATACGTGTGCAGGCATGCACACACAAACACACCGCACACACACACAGGCTTCTAAAGTGGAGATCATGGAGGTGAGATTAGGGAAGAGGAAAGCAGAGAAGTGACAAAACGGGAAGAAATAGTAGAGACAGCTTTGCCGTGAGGCAGACGCATCCACTCCCCCAGCTACATGTCCAGGAGCTGACAGCATGGGATGAAGGATCCTCCAGGTTCCCTGGGTTCTGCCAGGCCTGGGGACCTCCGCAGCTGTTTCAAGAGGACAGGACTGGGGTTGTGACTCCCACCTCTGTGGGCACCTGGAGCTAAAATGAGCTATGCCCTCCCCCCACCACCCCGTGTGATATAAAGAGAGGCTACGGGAAAGAAAGCCTTTGTTTTCTCCCTCATAAATAGGGGTACTCAGAAGGAATAATACCAAGGATTCTAGATACTCATAGGTGTCTGCTGCCCTTGGCTTTTCATTGATAACTCTGTGCTTTGAGACTCTGGGAAGAGGCTTTTCAGTTTCTAGAGGTCCTTCAGAGAAGAGAGAGGCCTAGAGACTTGGGCAGATGAGGACTTGGAATAGAGCAGAATGTGACAATGCACTGGGCTGTGGAGTGTGGGGCCCAGAAAAATACTAGTTTTTTGGGTTGTCCTTGAGGTCCTCATTCGGAAGTGGAAGAAAATAATGTCGCCGAATGCTGATAAAGTGTTTAATGAGTGCACAGCACACCTAAAGCGGCTGAGGAAAATAGGAATCAAGGGAGGCTTCCGAGGTCACTTTTATGGCCCTTGGAGCCTTCAGATACTGCTCCTTTTCCCCAGGGGTCCCTGAAGAGCCACTGCCTTGAGAATCCCCCAGTACAGGTACCTGTTTTGCGATGCTTCTGCCTGGGGCTGCAGTGTTAGTGGAGGCCTCTAGGTGGCGGCAGACCCCGTGTTTCTTATGCCCGCTGGGCTTTCCTGGAGCAGCTGGAGCCGGGGGAGAGTCAGGCTGAGGTCCTGCACCTCCTGTTATCATTCTTGATCTCCACATTATTGGGTGGCCAAAAGCAGGAAGAAGGGCTTTGTGATTTTCCATGTTATTTTACTCAGCGACTCTTCCCCTAGCACTCACCCTGTGGCAGCTACCTTGGTAGATTCACCATGTGGTATCAAAAATGATTATGTTATCCCTGCCTGCCGGTGGGAGTCCACAGTCTGAGGACGGCTGGGCAAAAACACTAAAACAAGTACATGCGAAAGAAAAGAGCATTTTATAATGGAAATAGAGTAGAATGTTGGGAGGGAGGGCTGGGGAGAGGTTGCCTGGAGGGAACATGAGTGCCTCACTGAGCTGACATTATGTTGTGACCAGAATGACAACTGCGCAGGTGTGGAAAGTGTGTCAGGGAAAAGCCACTCTTTGTGAAGAGACTCACAGGCACAGGTGAGTTCAGCAGAGGAGGTTAGGATGGGACCAGTGTGGTTGCTGACAGCCTGAAAAAGAAAGGAACAGAGGGGAGGGAGGATCCTGGGGACTGAAAGAGGAGGTTAGTCATTTGCCCCTCTCTGAAAACATTGCCCTGAATTTTAGCACATTTTGACAACAAATACTATCTCACAGTTTTTGTGAACCGCAATCTCGATATAGCTTAGTTGGGTGCCTCTGCCTCTAGGTATCTTACGAGGCTGGAGCTGTGATTTCAACTGAAGCTGGATTTGGGGAGAGATCAGCCTCCAATCTGCCTCATGGAAATTGGCGCAATTCAGTGTGAACTGAGAGCCGAAGTCCCTTCCTCTCGATTGGTCTGGGCATCTCCTCAGTTCTCTATCATGTGGGTCTGTGCGTAGAGCATCTTAGGACGCTGGAGATCGCTTCCTCGTCTTGAGGAATACAATGGAGAGATGGAAAATCAAAGAGATGGACAGACATATGCACAGAAAAAGACAGAAAGGGAAACAGAGAGATTGAGAGAGGAGGCACAGGACAGAGCAAGTGGGAGGAAAATAATAGCTGTTTTAGAAATATAACTTTGGAAGTTGCAATAGACTATGTGATTCCCCACCATATTCACATTCCAGAACATTAATCCCCAGTGTAATGGCCTTAGCAGATCAGAAGTAATTAAGTCCTAAGCATGAGGCCCCCATGATAGAGATTACTTGCTTTGTAAAAGAATCCGCAGAAGGCTGTCTCTCCCTCTGTCTACTAAATGAGAATACAACCTGAAGTCTGGAGTTTGAAACTCAGAAGAGATTCCTTACCAGACCCCAACCATGCTGGAAGCCCAATCTCGAATTTCTAGCCTCCAGAACTGAAGTCTTTTGTTTATAAGTTGCCTAGCCTATGTTTTTTGGTATAGAAGCCTGAACTAAGTCAGAAGTGATAAACTATCACATTTGTTGTATTCTCTTTGACAGAAACTAGAACCAGGTCCCCAAAGAGTTAAAGCAATGACTAGCAGAAATTCTTCAGTTTGCAGAATGACAGACAAGAAAAGATACAACTTGTTGAAAGACTGAAATTTATTCCACTTATGAGACTTCTAAAAACTGGCTAAAATTGGTCGGAACCAATATGGTCAACTGGAGTCTGTGTGAAATAAGCTCACTGATGTCAGAGCCCAAATTTCCATCACTTGTTTTATACTAACTCTCCCCCAATTTGCATATGTGACCTGTGTGTAGCAAGAAAAGATGGCTGTTCACGCCCAATGACTTTCCGTACATTTTTCCTTTCAGCGGTTCCGTATTAATCTTTAACCCACCTCCTAAACCTTTCCGAGAATATTACTACCTTTAAGTAAGCACAGGGAAACAGACTTGAGCTGGAATCCCATCTCTTTGTTGGAAACCCGGTGTTATCGTACCGGCTTCTGAGGCACTGAGCTGTGAGCTGCGTTTTTAAATAACAGAGTCACTCACAACTTAGTGTTGTTGTGAGACTTTGTTGGGGGCGCCCACCACATAGGCTGAGATGAGGCATATACATATGATTCTAAATATAATGCACAGCACTGGAATATTTAATGCCAGAAGACAGTATCTGATTTTCTTTTGATTTCAACCTCTTCTGCTGTACAATGGAAGAATAAGGCCATATATAAAAAATATATATCTTTATATATAAAAGATATATATAAAAGATAGATATATATAAGATATATAAAACATATATATAAAAGATATATATATAAGATATATATATCTTTTATATATATATATCTTTTATATATATAAGATATATATATATATCTTTTATATATAAAGATATAGATGTAAGTTTATATATTATATATAGTTAAATATAATATATAAATATAAATATACATAATATATATATATTTTTTGAGACAGGGTCTCGCTCTGTCACCCAGGCTGGAGTGCAGTGGCACGATCATGGCTCAGTGTAATCTCTGCTTCCTGGGCTCAAGTGATTCTCAGACCTCAGCCTCCTGACTGACTGGGATTACAGGCAAGCATCAACACATCTGGCTAATTTTTGCATTTTTAGTAGAGAAGGGTTTTTGCCATGCTGGCCATGGCTGGTTTCAAACCCTTTGCTTTAAGTGTTCCATCCACCTTAGTCTACCAATCTGCTAAGATTACAGGCAAGAGCCACTGCACCCAACCGATTTTTATTCATTCTATCTCATATATCGCCAAAGACTGTTTTTGGAAGTTGATGCTAGCGAAATCCCATTATGCATACTTCAGGGCTGGGGAGACCTGAAGCACACAGTCATTTTTATATGGTCACAGAAATGAAAAGGAAAAGAAGATTTTAACCCAACTCTGTTCTCTCAAACCTGGGGCCCTGGCTGTATTTAGATCTTTTTGGGGAGTAAGGGGCATAATTGTGTTTGCGTAACTGTTTACAGGAAAAGAGTTGACACGGGAGATGAGGGTGAGAAATCAGCAGCCCAGCAGGGCCTTCGCATAGATTTATGCAGGAAAAGGGCTCAGGGGATAAAACCTTGAAGAAGTTAACAGACTTCCCTTGTGATAGAACCTAACAGAATTTAGAACTTTGGGAACCAGAAACCCACATTCTAGAGACAGCCCTGTATCTAGCTAATTTCATGGGAGATGCTTGAGAGAACACTGTGTTCTCATTGTGTGCTGTATTCCTAAGCTGTTGCCTGAGAAAGGCTCCAAGTGAGAGCCTTTTCTGACAATATACATATTGGCTCAGCCCACATCCTTGATACCACTGGCCATTCGAGAAGACGCACACACAGGTAACACAGTGAAGCCCAGGTCAGGTCCGTCCATGCCAGGCCACGCTTGTCATCTAATCTAGGCAACCCGACCCTGCCTACCATTACCATGTGTTGCAGGGGGAGCAGAAAAGAAGGGGGCTCTTCCTCACAGGGGCAGGTTGTCAGGCATTGGAACCCTGGTGGGTCTGTCATGTTCATACCCAGGTCATGGCTGGTGGAATAAAAAGTTGAGCGCTGTGGACCAAGTGTGTCTACTCGGATATGAATCCCAAGGCCTTAAGCTGTCTTCTGGTTTCCTCATTGGCTGGGGGTCTATGCGGATACTCCTATGTTCCTGATCTAGGAAACAGAATTTCTAATGGAGATGTCACCTGGTGGTAAAAACAAAGCAGATAATACTTCTTTTTTTTATTTTCTTTTTTTTTTTTTTCTGGCTTCGCTGCTGGGAACACTCTTTATAGAGCTGCATTAAAATCAGTGAGCAGATATTTGATGGGTTCAACTCCCCCATCTCCTTGGACTACTGGCAGTTTCACCACACCCCCAAGCATGGCATACAGTGAGTTATGGTGAGAGCAGGCACATGGGGGTCTCTACAGACAGGGGCCTGAAAAAACCAGGATGGGCCCAGGATCTAGACCCAAATATGGAATTTCTCTGGGCTCTCTCTTAGGGGGTTTCCATGAGTGACCCAAAGTTCTGCCCCCCAAAAATTTAACCTCAACTAGTCCCAATGGCAACTTGGTTAAGTGTAAAGTCCCTTTTTACATTCTTGTAGAAATATCAGAGAAGGCCTTTGTGTTGTTTTTACTTTACACTAGGCTGTGTTTATTCATGTTACTACAGTTGTATAGTTTTAATTATTCACCCCTGGTATCACCTGTAGCAGGCAGCTTCACGGCACTGTCAGACCTTCTCCAAGACTTACATCGCACCACTATCATTAATACTCTACAAAAATAAGGAAGAGTTTACATGAAAAAGGGGTTATATTGTTCCCTGCATTTGTCTGCAATGTGTCATCTCAGAGAACACATCCCTGTAGCCCGTCAGGGCAAAAGTGGTGCCCTCACATACCTTTGTAATGTTCTATAATGGTGGTCACTTCCCAGAGTGGTTTAGCCTTTCAGTGACTATTATTTCTGATCAAAACGGAATAAAACTGGGAATGAATAACAGAAGAAAACAAAAATAGCAACGTATATATGGAAATTAAACAACTCACTTTTGAGCATGCTCATGTTTAAGGGTTGTAAGCCTTAATATTATGAAGAATGCTCATGATGCCTAAAGCGAGTTACAGATTCAATGCAATCTCTTTTAAATTAAAAACTTTTTTTTTTTGAAATTGAAAAAGAAACCAACAAAATATACGGAATCTCAAGTGACCATGAAGAGCCCAAAAATGTTTTAAAAAACAACAATTTTAGTGACCTCACCTTTTCTTATTTCAAAGCACATTACACAGCAACAGTAGTTAAAACAGTTTCTCGCATAAAGACAGATGATTTTTCCAATAAAACAGAAGGTAGCACAGACGTAAACCTCGCACATATGAGCAAACAGTTATTTACACACCCATATTCATTGCAGCATTATTCACAAAGGTCAATAGGTGAAAGCAACACAAACTTTCCTCATAGAATGAATAAATAAATATAATTTGTAATATAAAAGTAATGGAATATTACTCAGGTTTTAAAGGCAGAAAATCTTGTACCATCCACAATAAAGAGAAATCTTGACAACGTGATGCTAAGTAAAATTAGTCACAATAAAACCGATACTCCATGATTCTACTTATATGTAATATCTCTAATATTGAAACTTAGAAACAGAAAATAGAATGATTTTTTTCAGGAGCCAAGTGGTAAGAAAAATGGGTAGTTGTCATTTCATGTGTACTGAGTTTCAGTTTTGCAAAAGAAAAAGGTTTTACAAATATGTTGCAAAGCAATGTAAATACACTTAACATGACTGAACTGTATAGGAAAAAATATTAAAGATTCTAAATTTTATGTTATGAATTTTTACCACAATCGAAATTAAAAATGACACCCAAGGGCCAAGAGAGATGGCTCATGCCTGTAATCTCAGCAGTCTGGGAGGTGGAGGCATGCAGATTACTTGAGGCCATGAGTTCAAGACCAGCCTGGACAACATGGTGAAACCCCAGCTCTATACAAAATACAAAAATTAGCCAGGCATGGTAGTGAACATCTTTAATGCCAGCTACTGAAGAGGCAGAAGCAGGATAATTGCTTTAACCTGGGAGGTGGAGGTTGCAGTGATCCAAGATTGTGCCACTGCACTTTGGCAACAGGGTGAGAGTCTGTCAAAAAAAAAAAAAAAAAAAGACACCCGAAGAGACAGAGTTACAAAGTTTTTGAAAAATTTTCTTCATATCGCATAAATCTTTCTTTCACACTAAGATAATATAAACAATAGATTTTGAAATTAAGACAATTTCCATGATTACTCACTTAGACAGAATCAATTATTGGCCATCAAACAAGAAGAAAATATATAAGTCATAAACAAAATAGGTGTAATATTTATATTAGCAAACAAACAGTTAAATCATTATATTAACAAAAGACATAGGGATGGTTCATATTTGACTTTTGCCCCACACTGTCTTAAGGTATACAGAGTTGAATATTGTCATACAAAATTTTATTATGTAAATTAAAACTAAAAACAATAAACTGATGTAAGTTGCCCTACCCTAAAATATGAAACACAGAAATACAAAATTGCAAAACAAAGTTAAAAGATACATTAACCCCCAGAATTCTTATTTGAATAATGTAATTCAAAATTATAATAAATAAGTAGAAAGTAAAAACACAATTAACTGCTGTGAGAAGCCTACTCTAAAAAATACAAAAACATAAAATTATAAAACATAAATAAGAGAAATTTTAATCCATAAATTCCTGAATAAACATAGTGTCCAACTGAAAGAGAGTCCTAGGTAACTACAATTTTCAACTCTTCCTGTGAATCCATGAAAAGTATAAATTTTGAATTATTTGGATACAGTTAGGGCAACAACATTGCAGAGAAAACACATTATAATTATTACAAAGAGCTGTGATGAGAAAGTTTTAAGGAATAAGCATGTAGGTAATACTAGAGAAAGTTTTAAATTATGCTACTGATGCATTGTTGTTTTCCTTACACAAAAGGGTAAGGCTGTAATCTAGCCTTTAATAGAAAGGTCTTACATTTTTATATATGATAACAATATAAATATTGTAAATACAGTATAAAACATTGATATATAAAATAAAAATTGGAAATAAATTGTACTATTAGTCAAATAAAAGTTGGGAAAACTGGAAGAAAATGCCAATAGTAACATTGTGCCTAGATTTAATTAAACATACAAGCCAAATATTTTAATAAGTTATTAATTATATAATTTATACATAATATATACTTTGGAGCATGCCATTTTACAACTTCTGAGACTGAAATTACAGACAAATGTGACACATGATAATTCAGAAAGTGAAAACACAGTCATAGTAATCTTCATATTAAAGAAGACAGAATCATAAATTAATAAGTGAGAAATAACGTAATAATTGGGAATTCAATATATGTTGAACAATATTCTAATTTCCCTTATGGAAAAAGTTTTTGTAAGAAATCTGTAAAATGAGTACATACAATAAACCATCTTACAGTAGAGGCTGTTGACATACAGAGTTAAAATTTCTATGATAAATTTCTACTAAGAAAAAGAAAATTTTTAAATAAAATAATTAGATTTTCCTATTTAATAAGATAATTTTTGCCTATAAAGTTTTTCAGTCTAATTTTTTTGTAGAATTAGGTTTTAGCCTTCATAAGACTTGACATTGGAAAGCAGAAAACAGGTGTCATCTGTCTCTGGTGTTCCTGGAATTTCTAACCCAAATGCCAATTCCTCCACAGCTCCCCTCACACACTTCTCAATTGAAGCACAACAGATTTATTAAAAATGGCATAACAGCGGTCTCCAGAAATGTGCAGAGACTTTCCCAGATCCCCAAAAGCAATGACAAACTATTCAGATCATTTAGGTTCTCACAAGATTCTGGGAGGACTTTAGATTTCAGTGTGAATGCACTGGAAGATTCTAAGAGAGAGGGAGAGAGAGAGAATGTGTGTGTGTGTTGAAATCAGAACCCCACCTTATGTGTTTATTGTGGAACTTGGAAATGAAAGCCTAAAGCTGAAAATTAAAATCACACCTGATAGCACCTTGCAAACTATTTTCTGTGCTAGATGGGTCGTTCTAGGGTGTAGGACCCTGGTAACACCCTTTTCCCCTCCTTCCGAAAAGAGCTACGCACACTGCTCAAAGCCTGCATCTACATGTACCATGTCCAAGACCAGCTCAAGAGCCTTGAACCATATGCCACCTTCAGCAGAGTTGACTGCAGCTGCTTGTTCTTCCTGAGCATCTTCTCCAATGGTCACCTGAGAGTTGCGGGAGGCATTGGGGCCAGGATTGAACAGAGGAAAAAGGAACACGGAGGCCAGGTGCTGAGGACCAGGCCATCTCACCTGGAGGGTTCTGGCCCTGAGACATCCAGACCAGCATGACGTTTAGGTGCAGAGAGCTGGCCCTGGGTGGCCTTGTGCTGACCACGGGCCTCGGCCCCTCAAACAATGGGAAATGAAAGAATGGCTGCGAAATGGGCCCTGTCGACTGCGTGTCACCTGAGCACATTCTCCCAGGGGTCCAAGAAGGGCCATCGTGTCTCCAGAACCAGAACTGGAAGGTGAAACTGCAAGGGGGAACAAAGAAGAGGGTCCTCAGTTGGGTGGAGGGTCTCACAGCAAGATGCCTGCCTTAATCAAGCTTGGCCATTCCTGAAGCATGTTCAGTGACTAAAAGTGCCTGCCATGAGCAGCTGGAACACACTCTGAGAACTGCAAAATGCATGGGGACCTCATGTACCTGTTTGTAATTACAGCCAAGGACCAGCAGGCAGCATTACCGCATCCACATGGGGCTTTTGCTGGAACCAGTAGGTCTCTGCCAGCCCCTCTCAGGCTCCTGGGATGCCACTAGTTCTGGGTCTGTGGACAGATAACCAGGACACTTACTCAGTGTTCAACCACTCGTTGTGGCCTACAGCCTATCGCTCAACCCCAGCCCCACCAGCCCCTTCTTCCTAAGCCATTCCTCATGCCAGAAGAAAAGGCAATGTCTTTGTCCCACAGCCGCTGCCTTGTATCATGTCATGTAGGGGTATGGAATGAATCGATCAGCCTAAACTCCAGTTCTTTTGCCTGAGGAATCTGTCGCCATCATCTGAGTTTCCCTCTAGGGAGCTGTCAGTGTGGGAGAGATCAGCCCTGGAAGAGAGGCCCACCTGCTTCTGTTTGACTTCAGGGCAGCCTCTCAGGGCAAGAACCCAGAGCTGGTGGAGGCCTCACAGAAGCCTGTGGCAGGGCTCTGGGCTTGGTGGGCTGAGCATCTCCCTCTCTGCTGCCTGCCATGTGGCCCACAACCACCCATTCAAGAGGGTCACCACCACATTGCAGGTGTGCAGCTGGACAGTTCCCCAGGCAGAGCCTGCCATGGACTGCATGCACACAGAGGATGCATACCTTGAAGTTGGACCATGAGGAGAACATTCCTGAAGAGGTACATGCAGCCTGGCCCTGACCTCACTGGGAACCCCCTTCCATCTGAGTACTAGACAGAATTCTGTACACTTTTCTGGAGGCTCCATGCTGCTCTGTTCATTTGGAAGTTTGAGGCTATCTGTGAGGAAGTAACAAAAGAAATATCTCAGAGCAGGTTGTGGGGCACAGGCTGAGCCCTTGCCTCCCTCCCTAGTCCCTCTGCAGACACGGGGCTGGAAGAAGGACCTGTGGATAATAAGGGAACTGCTTTCAAGAACCAGCCTGAGCAGCTGCTTCAAGAAAGAGCCACATTAAATGTGCTTACAGCTCCTGATGAGGGAATTGCCGCCTCAGGCCCGCCTGCCATCTGTGAGAAGGTTTTCTTGCTAACAGGATGAAAGCAAAGAAAGCTGGAATGAGCTCACACCTCTCAGGCGCCTTGAAGGCTGTTGGGGTTCCTTCCAGGCCTTCTAGCCTTCTGCTTTTTGGCAGGCCACCCAAGCACCTTTTCCGGCCTCTGAGACTTCCATGCTCTGGAAGGAGAGGGTCCCACTTTTCACTAGGCTATGGGGCCAGGCCCATCCAGCTCCCCCGCTTCCACTAACAACCATGGGGCTCTCAGCAGGGCACACACTGCCCAAACATGGCCCTTCTAAGGCAGAAGATCATGTGCCTTCCAGTTTCAGCTTGCTCGGGCTTAAAAGTTATCAGTGCTGTTATTAAGACAGGTAAGTGAGAAAGGAAAACTTGCTGTAAAAGTTTCCCGTAATCTTACCACGGAGATCATCAGCACAGATGACAGCACAGGCGGGGCTGCTGGGGAGGTTGAGGGAGAGTTTCCAGCCTGTTCTGCCAGCTGGTCCTTGCCAGGGGTGCCTCATGATCCAGTCCCTTAGAGAAGCATGCAGACATCTCAGGAAGGATCTGGAAGGTGCAGATCAGGGCAACCCAGCACCACTGATGGTGGAGTGGGGCTACCTCCCATCAAGGTGTGTCTCCACAGCTGACCCTTGGAGCCAGGAGGTGATTTACAACATGTGCATGGCAGTGAGCTCCATCAGTTGCGTGGCCTTCAACATTCACTTAAACTCGGACATCTCACCAGAAAGCAGTGGGGACTTGCCAATGCAGAAGCCTGCAAAGTGGAACAGAGCATCATGGGGTGGGGGATGTGGGGCCTGCCTGCTCATCTGAGCACTGCTCCCTGAGGGTGTGATCTGCAGGATTCCTGAAGGAGGGCTTTGAGCTCATCAGCAAGGCCCTGAGCCTGTGGAACATGCCTGAGGCCATGCCCATGGGGATTTGTGTCTACTTGCACCTCCTTGCTCATCTCAGTACACTACAGGTGACTGTGCCGAGGTGGGCCTCAAGCATCCCCTGGGCTGTGTCAGCAAAGGGCTCTGGGCCTGGCCTGGCATTGAGGGATGGCAAATAAGGGGCCTGGGGTTGCATTGTCACCCTCTATGGTAGCATAAAATGAGAGAGTCCGACCTGCAGGACTGGAACCCTATCAAGGGGGTTAAGAGGCTGCTCACTTTCCCTCAGGGACCCATGTGGAGGAGCTGAGGGAGGTTAAGGAGACCCTAGGGACTCTCTTGTTCTGTCTGGGCTTCCCCCTGCTCCATCGTTTGATGACCATTTTTCTGGGAAGAGCTCAGGAACCTCCTGTGCTCTAGTGAGGAGGGTCCTCCCCTCACAGGGTATTCTGAGACTGTGAGTGAGAAGCTAACACAGTGCCTTAGAATACTCATGGGAGCTGTCATCCTCTGTGACCATCACGTGGCCTTGTAGTGTCCAGACTGCCTGGCCTGCCTGGGGTTTGGTGAGGCTGTTTTGTGGTCAGCTGCTTTAGAATCTCACTTTCTCTGCAATCAAACAGTGACTGTTTTTGTGTCTGTTTATGGGTTTAAAAAATCCTAATATTTCATTTATAGTAGTTTCAGCTTGTATGTGTTTATTTGTATAAATTTTATTAGAATAAAGAGGGCTTAAGACAATAGCATCTTAAGGTCTTAATGAGGCATAGACTTTCATGTCACAACAGCTAGTGTTGACTTCCTTTTGCTGCCTTTGTGTAAAGTATAAATAGAAAGTGCAGCCAGAGGTGACTAGAGCTGAGCTGCTTGGGCTTGCTTGCTGGCCTGCAGTCAGGTGGACTCTGGCTGTGAGGTGGTGCCCACCCTGGATCTACATCCCCCACCCCCTCTCCTTAGTGCCTGAGTAACAAACAAGGTCGTGCTAACGAGAGGGCGAATGATGGGCATCGGGCACCCCAATACTATCCGGGAAGATTTGAATGCCATCTAGGCTGGGGCTGTTGGAGGTAGGGGCTGTGGCTGCCTTTGCTTGTCATGGTGCCACCCACAGATGTGCCTGCCCTGTGCTGCTTCTCCAGCAGCCGGCTGCCCATGGCCCTGAGCCTGTCACACCATGCTTGCTACCTCATGCTGCTTGTGTTGGACAAACCCATCCCGAGATGGCGCTGCCAGATGTGAGTGCTGAAAGGGGGCAGCATCTTTGTCCTGGGGTATTAGGAGCTGACCAGATTCCTCCTGATTCCCTCCCAGAACAAGTGGGGCTGGTGCTGCAATTAATGATGCCTCCCAGAAGCTGTATTTGCACTGGCTGAGCGAATACACAACGCACTGACCTAAATAAAGACACGTGAATGGGGTGTGTGGACATCAGTTAGCAGGTGGGAGACAGGTGCCTCTCAGGCCTCTCGTGCTCCAGCAAGTGTGGAATATGCCTGTGCCCATGAGTGTAGACATCTGGAGCGTATACATTTGGCTGCTGCCTTTGCTGCCACTATTCCCAGGCACAACCTGGTTTAAACTCCAGGTTTTAAGTAAAAATATAGGAGGCTTTTTGCCACACACCTACTTGAGAGGCTGAGGTGAAAGCATCACTGGAGCCTAAGAGTTTGAAGCTGCAGTGACTCATGATTCAGCCACTGCACTGACAGAGTGAGACCTGCATGCGCCCTTCTACAGAGAATAGCTCTGGGGCATTTGGGGATCCCTACAGTCCCGGGCCCTCCCTGTCCCCTGCTGCCTGTGCTCCTTTCCTTGCCTGCTGTCAGAGCCTAACGTGGAGGCTGTTGCCACCCTGTGAGCCTGAGGGAGCTGTGTCTGACTGGAGCTTCTGTCTGGGGTTTTGCAAAGCGATTCTTATGAATATGGTCTGTCCAGATACCTTGTTTCAAAGGAAGTGAGCAAGAGCTAGCAAATGTAGCCACCCCACAGCTGATAAACAACTTTGTCTTGTTTTTAAATCATCAATCTTCATTTCACATTGGAATAAAGAAAGTGAAACCTGCTACCCGAGCCTCGCCCGTGTGTTCTGTAACCCAGACTCATTTGGTTGTGTGGGCTGTTGTCATAAATGGTATAAAAAAGTTATGCATAAATTAGATCAAGTATAACATTATGCTTATAATGTCACTTGAGTGAGAGGTAAGAGGGTAGAGTCACAGGAAATCTGTTGGGGTTTACATCCCTGCTACTTACCAAGCTCATGAGAGTGTGGCACAGGTGACCATCACCTGACATTGGTGACAGAGGAGAAAAGGCCAACATGAAGGCCAGGTAGGGGAGAGATGCCACGCTGTGGCACCAGGCCCTGTGCATGCTGGGCCTGTTAGGTCACTGAACATCTAACAACACGGGAAGCAGCTCTTTTCACATCATTTGAGGTAAGACGATGGGGGAGCACTCTCCAGAAGTCACATTGCACTGGGAGAATGGAGGAGAGTCTACATCCCGCCATCCTACGGTAGGTTTTAGATTGAGCTGGACTCTCTTGGACAGCTAATGAGATGGGAGGAAGACAGTCCCCCAGGTGCACCTGACAGCCAGAGCCTATGAAGTTAGGGGGGTTGTGTGGGGGTGGCCTGTCCCTATAAGAGGAGGAGCTTAAAGCTCCTAAAGCTGGTGGCTGCTGCTCTGCCATCCCTCTAGAGAGCAGGCAGGTCCTCAGCTACATGAATATCTGAATGTCTTTTGGACTGTTAGAGAGTCCTCTGTGTCTTAGAAATCTTGAAAAGAAAAACAAATCTCAATTTTAATGTTGATTAGTTTCTCTGAGCCAATTGGGAAAAAAAAAGTCCTTCACCTCAAAGGTTTAAGTGACACCGAAGGGTAGCCACCAGTGTCTCGGCCACTGAAGCCTCATGCATGCTCCCACTACCAGTTTGATTTGCGGCCTCATAGTTGTATTGTACTAAATATTCTTTCCTCTGGCCTTGTCCAGTGAACACGGTTCACATGGCTAACACCACTTCTTGAGATGCGAGCACCATGCAAAGCTGAGAATGGATTGGGTTTTGTGACCATTGTGCCTCCTCCTCACCTGAGAGGCCCATTTTTCCTGGTTGATTCATTAAGTGTATTAGTGCTGTCAGTCACCTTTGGACAATTCAAATGACAAGTGGCTGTTGATTCATAAAGAAAATGAAGGCTTTAGATGTGAAACCCTCCTTTTCTCTTGTCCTTCTCTTAGGTGAAAGATTTTATTTTTTTCAAAAGGCTACATACTGGTATCCCAGCAGGTGTAGTTTGAGAACTGGCATTTGTTAGGCCATGGTTTCAGCGTAGATGGGCAATTCTTCAAGATGGAAAAACAAGTCTCACTGAGTTGCTGGAGCCACACTCACATTTCTCCACATCCCCCACAATGGGCTTTCAGTTTTCTCCTGTGCTTGAATTTTTTTCACATACAAATTGTTTATACACACACACACACACACACACGTCACACTCTGTCAGTGCATGGGCTGAATCTTGGTTCACTGCAGCCTCAAACTCTTAGGCTCCAGTGATGCTTTCATCTCAGCCTCTCAAGTAGCTGGGACTACAGGCATGCAAAGCTACACCCAGACAATTTTTAAATATTTTTCTGGAGACTGAGCCTACTTATGTTGCCCAGACACGTCTTGAACTCCTGGGATCAAGCGATCATCCCACCTTGGCCACCCAAATGTTTAGATTACAAGTGTGAGCTAGCACTCTCAGCAAAAATATATTTTAAAGAAACGTTACAATCAAATTATGAGTTATGATTATGCCACTGCCCTCCAGCCTGGGCACCAGAGCAAGACCTTGTATCCAAAAACTAAGCAAAACTAAAAAAGAACAAAAAAAACCTTATAAACAAATTAAATTTTAAGATTATGTCATCTGTGTCCTTCCCTGCCCTCCAAGCTATCAATGTTAAATATAATGGTTATTGAGAAAATGGTTAGATATTATTAAGAAATTTCTATATATCTTCCAGCTGAGAATAGGTATTCTGATGTGGCCCAAATATTTTCTCACCGCTACCTTCGGGGTCTAAACTAGCAAATCAGGACACCTGCAAAGGACAGTTGGTCGTTTTCAAATAGAAAGAGAAATACCCCGTTCATGAGAGTAATCCAGTGATTTTCAAAAAGACAAGTCAGACTGACATGCAGCGTAGTCAGGGCACAATTACCCTGGAATAATCACTTCACACAGAATGGTTGAGGAGACTTTCTAAGATGAGCAAATTTGCGCAACATAATCCTTGCTTATTTATTCCCGGCCCCCGCTGCCCGCCTGATTCCTAATGGCCACACCACAGTGTGGTCAGCAGTGGGATGTAGCGTGGTGAGAGAGGGGCTCAGGGATGGGATGAAGGTCTTTCCTGCTTTATCAAAATGCAGGTTAAAAAGTTGTTAAAAAGATGTCCAAATGTTCTAATTCCTGCTGTTAAATAGCTGCTAAGATGCATTATACAACAGACCCAGGTAAGGGAAGGAGCATGTGCATTTCAAGTCTCAGCTCACGTCTTAATTAGCTGCGCTACTCTGGGCATGTGACCCCAGCTATACGAGCCTGTTTGCCTGTCAACCAAAAACAATCCTAAGCAAAAAAAACAAAGCTTGAGGCATCCTGCTACCAGACTTCAAACTATACTACAAGGCTACAGTAACCAAAACAGCACAGTACTGATACCAAAACAAATATATAGACCAATGGAACAGAACAGAGGCCTCAGTAATAACATCACACATCTACAACCATCTGATCTCCAACAAACCTGACAATAACAAGCAATGGAGAAAGATTTCCTACTTAACAAATGGTGCTGAAAGAACTGGCTAGCCACATTCAGAAAACAGAAACTGGGCCCCTTCCTTAAATCTTATACAAACATTATCTCAAGATGGATTAAAGTCTTAAATATAAAACACCAAACCATAAAAACCCTAGAAGAAAACCTAGGCAATACCATTCAGGACATAGGCATGAGCAAAGACTTCAGGAATAAAATACCAAAAGCAATCACAACAAAAGCTAAAATTGACAAATGAGATATAATTAAACTAACGAGCTTCTGCACAGCAAAAGAAGCTATCACCAGAGTTACCAGGCAACCTACAGAATGAGAGAAAATTTTTGCACTCTATCCATGTGTCAGAGGTCTAATATCCAGAATCTACAAGGAACTTAAATTCACACACACAAAAAAAAGAAACATCAAAAAGTGAGTAAAGAATATGAACAGACTATTCTCAAAAGAAGACATTTGGCTGGGCGTGGTTGATCAAGCCTGTAATCCCAGCACTTTCAGCCGTGGAGGCAGGTGGATCATGAGGTCAGGTGTTCAAGACTAGCCTGGGCAACATGGTGAAACCATGTATCCACTAAAAACACAAAAAATTAGCATGGTGTTTTGATGGGTGGCTGCGATTCCAGCTTCTTGGGAGGATAAGGCAGGAGAATCACTTGAACCTGGGTGGCAGATGTTGCAGTGAGCTGAGATCCTGCCACTGGACTCCAGCCTGGGTTTCAGAGCAAGACTCCATCTTAAAAATAATAATAAATAAATAAAAAGAAAAGGAAGAAGGAGAAGAAGAAGAAGAAGAAGAAGAAGAAGAAGAAGAAGAAGAAGAAGAAGAAGAAGAAGAAGAAGGAGAAGAAGACATTTATGTAGTCAACAAACACACAAAAAGAAAAAAGAAAAAAGCTCATCATCACTGATGATTAGAGAAAAGCAAATCAAAACCACAATGGGATACAATCTCACACCATTTGGAATGGCAGTTATTAAAAAGTCAGGAACAGATGCTGGTGAGGCTGTGGAGAAATAGAAAGGCTTTTACACTGCTGGAGGGAGTGTAAATTAGTTCAACCATTATGGAAGACAGTGTGGTGATTCCCCAAGTATCTAGAACCAGAAATACCATTTGACCCAGCAATCTCATTACTCGGTATATACCCAAAGGAATATAAATCATTCTAGCATAAAGACACATTCACTCATATATCTATTGCAGCACTGTTTACAATAACAAAGACTTGGAACCAACCTAATGCCCATCATTGACAGACTGGAAAAAGAAAATGTGGCACATATACACCATGAAATAATATTCAGCCATAAAAAGAATGAGTTCATGTCCTTTGCAGGGACTTGAATGACGCTGGAAACCATTCTCTTCAGCAAACTAACATGGGAACAGGAAACAAAACACCATATGTTCTCACTCATATGTTGGAGTTGAACAATGAGAACACATGGACACCGGGAACAAAACATCACACACTGGGGCCTGTTAGGGGGTTGAGGTCAAGGGAAGGGAGAAAATTAGGACAAATACCTAATGCATGTGGGGCTAAAATCCTAGACGTCAGGTTGAGAGAAGCAGCAAACCACCATGGCACATGTAAAACTTTGTAACAAACCTGCACGTTCTGCACATGTATTCCAGAACTTAAAGTAAAACAAACTAACAAAAATGCACTAAGGCTGAGGGGGAGTGGGGGTAGGGGCAGGAGTCAGGTGGGGGTGGGTGAGTCCTGGAGTTTTATCCAATCATTGACACTGATGTGGGAACCGCCCAATCAGGCGCGCAGTTGGAGAGGACAGGAAAGGAGGGCGTGGCTTCCGGCGTTTGGCGGGATCTTTGTCTCTCGCTGGCGTTGGCACAGGAACTTGGGATCCATCTCCTCTTTCGCCTCCTCCACCTTGGGAGCCCCGGGCTACTCTCTCACAGACCCTGTTGCCCTGTGATCTGTAGGTCCTTGGGGACCCACAGTTAAGATACCAGGACATCCTGGAAGCTGGGAAACGGTGAGTATACGGGTTCGGCATCCCGAGAGGGGAGAGCAGGCTGTGAAACCGGCAGGACCGGCCTCCCCACGGTTAGCTCCGAGCCTCCCGCAGCTTGGCCCTCAGTACCCTGTTGCTGCAAGATGGCCACTTGGCCAGCAGCGAGGACCCCCACGTCCGGCCCGGCCCATCCGGTCCTGTCCCTGGGCAGCGCCCTGCTCTTTGCCCACAGCCATGAGTGTTTCCCAGATTGTTCAGGGAGGCCAGGTGGGTCATCAGGGAAAAACCGCGACTGGGTGTTTGCGTGGGAGGAGCTGCGGCCCGTATGGTCCACAGTCTCTCTTGTTAAAAATTAAGGGGCGTCTAAGTTAAAACGTTAACCAGTTTATCTGAACAAACAGTGATTGGTGAAATGGAAAGCACCCAGCCATGATTTGTGGTCCACCCGAGGGGCATAAAGTAAAGGCTTTCATAAGATGCATGAGAAAGCAACCCAAATTCAAGAACTGGTTCCAGTTATGTAGTCACCTTATTTGAACTATCCAGATGGAAATGTCCTGGTTACATATTCAGAGGTTAATTGCATGTTTGCCATTGGTTAAACGTGCATTTTGTTTCAGGCTAAGATAATGGTTTATAGGAAATGTATTTGAGTTAGGTTTTAGATTTTTTTTTTTTTAACCTATGAACACAGGGCACTAGAGCCACTTTAGTCTAATTCTCTGATCTTTAATTATTTTAACACTCCAGAGGAGGACTGGTTTTCTCCTGTGTTTTTTTAATATATGGCAAGTGGAACCTCTAATCGACCACCCTGTTTTTCAGCCTAACTCAGACTTGCGGTAAAATTATCAGTTCCCACTTTCTTTGCTGCATTCTCAAATGCAACACATGAGAACAGCTTTCCCTTGCCAATTTACAATGCTATTAACTATTTGTCCTTTATTATACATTTAATTAAAGTTTTCTATTATTGCATTTCTTTCTACTTCTCCCTACAGTTCTGCCCATATTTGCTTTTTATATTTAGAAGCCTCCCTTTTGGGTGCATAAATATATATAGCTATATTTGCTTGACAAATTAACGTCTATTATTATTGTATGGTAAACTCATTTCATGCTTGTGAGAGACATTGCTAGAAAGTCTATTTTGTCTAATTTAAGCATAACTACCATTGCACTCCTTTGGTTATTATTTGCACGGAATATCATTTTCTATCCTTTCACTTTTAGACTATGCTCTTTATTCATAATTGAGTCTCCTGTAAGCAGCATATTACGAGGTTTAAAAGTTTCATTTATCCACTCTGTCTGCTTTAGTCTCTTTTGGCTGTTATAACAGAATATCACAGACTGCTAATTAATAAAGAACAGAATTTTATTTGACTCATGATTCTGCAGGCTGGGAAGGTAAAACAACATATTACTGGTATCTGTTGAAGGTCTAGTTGCTGGATAATAACATGGCCAAAGATGTGAGGGAGAGAGACCTTTTTTTTTTAATATATAACAGATCCATTCTTGTTATAATTAGCCCATTCCCATAATAAGAACACTAATCTATTCATGCGGGCAGAGTGCTTATAGCTTAATTAATTTTTAAAGGTTCCGCCTCTTAATTCTATCACATTGGCTATCTTATCCTAAATTTTAGAGATGACATTCAGTCTACGGCAGTATCTGTTTAGTAGATAATTTAATCTTTTTATTTGTAAGGTAGTGATAGGTAAGCGGTTACTATTGTACATTTGTAGTTTTCTGTCCTTTTTAAGTTTGCTTCTTTTTTTCTGGTTCTGTCTTTCCTGTAGTGTTGTTCATTTTTGTTGAGACAAAGTTATGATTTCTTGCTCAGACTGAAGTTCAGTGGCATATCACAGCTCACTGTAGCCTCAATCTCCTGGGCTCAAGCAATCCTCCCAACTTAGCCACCCAAGTAGCTTGGACTACTTGGACATGTCCCACAACAACCAGGGAGCTTATGATTCTTCCACCTTGGCCTCCGAAATTGTTGGAATTATAAGCAAGAGCCACCATATCCAATGTGTAATTTTTGTTGTTTGTGTATGCTTTAATTACTTTCTCTTTTTCTTTACTATTTTTTTTCCCAGTGGTTCTCATGAGACTTATGTAAAACATCTTGTATTTTAATAGTCTAGTTTAAGATGATAACAATTTAGAGTATTCTGAATTTCAGTATGTATTTGCCATTTAGTGACATTTATACTTTAGTATTTTTCATATTGTTAGTTAGCATTTCATCATATCAATGTGAAGATTTCTTCCAGACCATGGCTGGAGAAGTAAAGAAGGTGTGTTTTGCCTGATTCAGGGACTATAGAGAGAACCAAGTTCTGCAGGCCTGTCACCTAAGTCTCAGGTGAGTATGAATTCTCTTGTGTTTTTCACAGATATTTGCAGTGGCAGGACCAAAGTAAAATGAGTCATAGCCAAGTCTACAGTAAGATGTGGTAGTATTCTGTTTTGAAGCCAGGACCATGATTGGCAAGCTTGCCACTTGGTCAAGTGCTTACCCTCTAAAGATGTCTTCCTTGGTCTTTGCCTCCAGCTGGGTGTCACAAACTCTGAACTGGATTCTAAGGCTTTCATGAATGCACTTATGTTTCCTGTGGCAGCTGCATTCTGTTGTGGGGGATGTGGATGCCGAACCTCCCATTCTGTCATCTTGCTTATGTTACTCTCCTTCATGTTTCACTTTCTCAAATGAATGTCAAGCTGGTGATTTTTAGATTCAAAAATTCTAAAATAAATTGCTCAAATTTCCACATTATGTAAGCTATTAATAAAATGTCTTGTAGGTGCTACATATTTATTAAAATTTTTGGTTGTAATTTTAAGCTCACTGTAGGCAGAAAGGAATCATTAACATTTATATTCTTTTTTTTAGTCTGTATATAAATGATGGTATATTTTAATTCCAGATATTTACTTTATACTGCAGTAATGCTCATCATATTTTGCAAAATTTATGTTGTTCTTTTGGAAAATAAGGCTTTTTTAGCTCCTGAAATCTACAGTACAGTCATATGTTTTTATTATATTTTGTGGTAAGAAGAGCAGCAACATATTGAGAACATAAGAAAATTCTCCTGTCTTTTTAATGATTATTTATTAAATTACTCTCATTAGAGCCTGTTATTAATGATTGTAATATATTTTCTGTATAATTTTACTGCAATTTATTAAATTCTAATGACTTAAATTGTCTGCTTTTCATGAGTGCACACAGTTGAATGCTGTAGATATCTAAAGAATTATTTTTCGGCTGGTTGTGGTGGCTCGTGCCTGTATTCCCAGCACTTTAGGAGGCCAAGGTGGGTGGATCATGAAGTCAGGAGATCGAGACAACCTTGACTAACATGGTGAAACCCCGTCTCTACTAAATATACAAAAAATTAGCCGGGCATAGTGGCAGGCGCCTGTATTCCCAGCTACTCAGGAGGCTGAGGCAGGAGAATGGCGTGAACCCAGTGGGCAGAGTTTGCAGTGAGCCGAGATCGCGCCACTGCACTCCAGCCTGGGCGACAGGGCAAGACTCTGTCTCAAAAAAAAAAAAAAAAAAAAAAAAAAACGGTTATTTTTCATTGTAAATCTATGTTGTATTCAGGATTTTATGCACGACAATCTCTCTTCTTATTTTCAATTCCGTGTTATTGTGTTTCTTTTCTTGGGGGTTATGTTTTCTCAGATCAGTTAACTGTATTTTTGTTTTAAAGCTTGATATCATCAGTCGAGAGATAATTTTTAGCTCGGTACACTTTATCTCAATGTGATGTTTAATATAAGTATGAATTAGCTGTGTTTGTTGCTTATAGATATATCTGTATGTTTTTCACTTATGTAAGTATGACATCTTTTTCCTTGTTTTTTTTTTTTTGTTTTTTTCTTTTCAGTTTCAGATAGGCTTTTTTTTTTTTTTTAAGATAATTTTAAAACAGAGTCGAAAGAACAGAAATCAGTTATTTGTCCTCTTGCAGGGCGGGGAGACAGATTCCTTCCCCACAGGTTTGAGGTTATGCCTAAGTGGTGAGTCTTGGGGAGATGCAGAAAGTATCCATCCCAGGCACATGGCTGGACTTAAGTAAGCATAGCCTTTGGGCCACAAGACCTGATGGCTTGGGTACTGGTCTGGACATAAGTCCCCATCTTCCCAGAAATATCGTCTTTTGTCTGCGACAACTGGCTGGAGAAATATTTCAGAAAGATGTGTGTCTGGAACACCCAAAGGCATACTTTTCCTTTCTCCTTGGCATAGGCCTTGCAGCACTGAGGAAAGACCAGGTTTGCAGTGGAGCCTTCAACAGTCTTCATCCCTATGGAACTCAGAGTCTCATAGGATGACAGGAGAGGAGACAAGCTAACTTGGGAAGAGTCTGTGTCCTTCAGCTTCTCCCCTACTGAAACACTATATGTTGGGCCCACAGTTCATCGCAAAACACACATGCTCTCTTTCTTTCTCTCACACCCATATCTCGGGAACCCAACAACTTGATGGCAGGTAGCTCTGGATATCCTTGGTCTGGCATTCACCCACTGGGCATCTAAGCTGTCCTAAAGCTCTTTTCAATCACTTCCCACCCTTTCCAGGCCCATGTGGATAGGTGTTCCAGCCTTCACTCTTTCAGGCTGATCATAAAGGCCCAGTGTGGGAAAATCCCCTACTGCGATGGCCATTGCTGGGAAGCAGGAAAGGCTAAGGGCCCACTGGTGCCCAAGGCTAGTGTAGACGCCCTCTGCTCCACTCATCTCCTCAAAGATTGATATCAGGTGCAGCAGCTGCTGTCTGGAATGTTATCAAAACAGGACTGCACAGGCACTGCATTCTCTGTGTGGAAGACATAAGAAGCAGGCAAGTTGTCCAGGATGAGAGTTTTCCTCAGGTCCCTCCCCAGATGGCTGAGGTCATTGACATAGCAGCCCTGGTGGAACAAACATGATTCATGGGCTAGGCAACCCCAGAACACCCCACACTGGTCCAGCACACCCATCACAGTGTGTCTGGAATTGGTGGGTTCTTGTTCTCACTGACTTCAAGAAAGAAGCCACAGACCCTTGCGGTGAGTGTTACAGTTCTTAAAGGCGGCATGTCTGGAGTTTTTTCCTTCTGACATTCGGATGTGTTGAGAGTTTCTTCCTTCTGGTGGGCTCATGGTCTCGCTGGCTCAGGAGTGAAGCTGCAGACGTTCACGGTGAGTGTTACAGCTCTTAAGGCGTCGCGTCTGGAGTTGTTCATTCCTCCAGGTGGGTTCGTGGTCTCGCTGGCTTCAGGAGTGAAGTTGTGGACCTTCACAGTGAGTGTTACAGCTCATAAAGGCATTGTGGACCCAAAGAGTGAGCAGCAGCAAGATTTATTGCAAAGAGCGAAAGAACAAAGCTTCCACAGTGTGGAAAGGGACCCGAGTGGGTTACCACTGCTGTCTGGGGCAGCCTGCTTTTATTCTCTTATCTGGCCCCACCCACATCTTGCTGATTGTTAGAGCTGAGTGGTCTTTTTTCACAGGGTACTGATTGGTGCGTTTACAATCCCTGAGCTAGACACAAAGGTTCTCCACATCCCCGCCAGTGTAGCTAGATACAGAGTGTTGATTGGTGCATTCACAAACCCTGAGCTAGACACAGGGTGCTGATTGGTGTGTTTACAAACCTTGAGCTAGATACACAGTGCCGATTGGTGTATTTACAATCCCTGAGCTAGACACAAAGGTTCTCCACATCCCCACCAGACTCAGGAGCCCAGCTGGCTTCACCCAGTGGATCCCCCACAGGGTCTGCAGGTGTAGCTGCCTGCCAGTCTGGCACTGTGCACCCCCACTTCTCAGCCCTTGGGTGGTTGATGGGACTGGGTGCCATGGAGCAGGGGGCGGCACACATCCAGGAGGCTTGGGCACACAGGAGCCCACGGATGGTGGGGAGGCTCAGGCATGGCAGGCTGCAGGACCCAACCCCTGCCCTGTGGGAAGGCAGCTAAGGCCCAGAGAGAAATTGAGCACAGCAGCTGCTGGCTGAGGTGTTAAGCCCCTCACTGCCTGGGGCCAGTGGGGCAAGCCGGCAGCTCCGATTGCGGGGTCTGCCGAGCTCACACTGGCCTGCAAGCACTGCACGCCACCCCGGTTCCCACACGCACCTCTCCCTCCACACCTCATCGCAAGCTGAGGGAGCCGGCTCCGGCCTTGGCCAGCCCAGAAAGGGGCTCCCACAGTGCAGCGACAGGCTGAAGGGCTCCTAAAGTGCCGCCAAAGTAGGAGCCCAGGCAGAGGAGGCCCCGAGAGCAAGCAAGGGTTGTGAGGACTGCCAGCACGCTGTCACCTCTCAATAGGATCTGCATACTTGTTCAGGCTGGAATGAAGAGAGCAATGAAGAAAACACATTTAAACATTTCCTCCAGTCATCTCAGGAACTCATCCATATAAGGCCTCATGGTCCCCTCAATCTCTACAGTCACTAGGCAGTCAGCATTGCTGATTGGCTTAATGGAGCTATGCACAAGGGTTTCATCCATGTCAGTGACCATACAGATCGTTCCTTGATTTTTCTCTGTCACCTCTGGGAGCAGGCAGGTCCCTGGGATCTGATAAAACTGATACTGGAGACCCTGGAGCTGATCCGACTTAGCAATGGTGTTGACTCCCTCCTTATGTGTGGAGAACTCAGTGGGGGAACTTGACTTGCCAACATGCTGGGTGCAAGAACAGCAGAAAGGTACCTTCTAAGATGTGACAAACATGAGGCCTCTTCGGAGAGCACTTTGGAAACCAGGCCTTGCTTGCTAAGGACCAGGGCATCTTCCCTCCATGCCTGGGTGATGATGGAGCCTGGTTCCATATAACAATCCTGAGGGCTCGGCTGGCTGGGTGGGAAGACAGCGGGCACGTTGGCTGGACTGGGCTGGGGGGCATGGGCTGGGGCCTGATTCAGTTCCCAAGAGTCTGACTTCCACAGCTGTTCACATACCCCTTCTCCTTTCCATCACAGGCCAGGAAGGGAGGCGGCCTGTAGGGACGGTGGACGGCCTTGGCAGCAGCTCCCCAGGGTGCCCCCAGCCCCAATTCCCCCAGCAGGAGCTTCAGGATCCTCAGTTTGGGTCTAACATAGGGAATCCACCTGATACTCATGTTTTTTCAAGTTTTATTTTAAGTTCAGTGGTCCATATGTGATAAGCTTTTTTTTTCAACTTTTATTTTAAGTTTAGGGGTCCATATGCAGGATATGCAGGTCTCTTACATAGATAAACGTGTGCCATTGTGCTTTACTGCACAGATCATCTCAACACCCAGGTACTAAGGCCAGCATCCGCAGCTCTTCTTCCTGCTGCTCTCCTTCCCCTCCCCCATGCCATGAAACTGGTGTCAAGTGTGTGTTGTTCTTCCTGATGTGTCCATGTGTTCTTATTGATCTGCTTCCGCTAATAAGTTAGAATAATAATAGGTGGTGTTTGGTTTTCTGTTCCTGCATTAGTTTGCTGGGAGTAATGGCTTCAAATTCCAACCATGTCCCTGCAAAGGACATCATCTCACTACGTTTTATGGCTTCATAGTGTTCCATGGTGTATGTGTACCACATTTTCTTTATCCAGTGTATCATTGATGGGCATGTAGATTGATTACATGACGTTGCTATTGTAAATATTGCTGCAATGAACATATGTATACATGTATATTTAAAATAGATTTATATTCCTTTGGGTGTATGCCCAGTAATAGTATTGCTGGGTCAAATGGTATTTCTGCTTCTAGGTCTTTGAGGAATCTCCACACTCTCTTCCACAATGCTTGAAATAATTTACAATCCCACCAACAGTGTAAAACTGTTCCCTTTTCTCCACAACCTCACCAGCATCTGTTTTTATTTCTTTTTTACTTTTTATTAATAGCCATTGTAATTGGTGCGAGATGGTATCTCATTGTTGTTTTGATGTGTATTTATCCAGTTATCAGTGATGTTGAGCTTTCCATGTTTGTTGGGCACATGTATGTCTTCTTTTGAGATATGTCTGTTCATGTCCTTTGACCACTTTTTAATGGGGTTATTTGTTTTTCTCTTGTAAATTTTAAGTCCCTCGTAGATTCTGGGTATTAGACATTTGTCAGATGAATAGGTTGCAAAATTTTTCTCCCATTCTCTAGCTTCTCTGCTCTGATGATAGCTTCTTTGGCTCTGCGGAAGCTCTTTAGTTTAATTAGACCCCATTAGTCAATTTTTGCTTTTGTTGCTATGTCTTTTGATCTTTTTGTCATCAAATCTTTCCTCATGCCTATATCCTGAATGGTATTCTCTAGATTTTTTCTTCTAAGGTTTTTATAGTTTTGGGTTTTACATTCAAGTCTTTAATCCATCTTGAGTCAATTTTTGTCTATGGTGTTAAGAAGGGTTCCAGTTTTAATTCTCTGCATATGACTAGCCAGTTATCCTAGCACCATTTATTGAATAGGGAGACTTTTCCCTAATGCCTTGTTTTTGTTGACTTTGTCAAAGATCAGTTTGTTGTAGGTTTTTGGCTTTATTTCTATGCTCTTTATTTTGTTTCATTTGTCTATGTGTCTGTTTCTATACCAGTACCATGCTGTTTTTGTTACTGTACTCTTCTAGTATAGTTTGAAGTTAGGCAATGACCCTTTCAGCTTTTTTTTTTTTTTTTCTTAAGGTTGGCTTGGCCATTTGGGCTCTTTTTTGGTTCCATATGAATTTTAAAAGTTTTTTTTTTCTAATTATCTGAAGAATGTCAGTAGTTCAATAGGAACAGCATTGAATCTATAAATTACTTAGGGCAATATGCTCATATTCGTGGTACTGATTCTTCCTCTCCATAAGCATGGAATGTTTCTCCATTTGTTTTGTGTCCACTCTGATTCCTCTGAGTAGTTGTTTGTAGTTCTCCTTGAAGATATCCTTCACTTTCCTTCTTAGCTGTATTCCTTGGTATTTTTTTCTCTTTATAGCAAATGTGAATGAAAGTTCATTCATGATTTGTCTCCCTGCTTGCCTGTTGCTTGTGTATGGGAATGCTAGCTACTTTTGCACATTGATTTTATATCCTGAGATTTTGCTACTGTTGCTTATCACCTTAAGAAGCTTTGGGGCTGAGACGAAGAGGCTTTCTAGATATATGATCAGGTCATCTGTAAACAAAGATAATTTGTCTTCCTCTCTTTCTGTTTGAATACTCTTTATTTCTTCCTCTGGCCTGATTTTCCTGGACAAGTTTTCCGAATGGGAGTCGTAATGGGAGTGGTGAGAGAGAGCATACTTTTCTTGTGCCGGTTTTCAGGGGTAATGTTTCCAGCTTTTGCACATTCAGTATGATATTGGCTGTGGGTTTGTTGTATATGGCTCTTATTATCTTGAGGTATGTTTCTTCAGTTCCTAGTTTATTGAGAATTTTAAACGTGAAGGAATGTTGAATTTTATTGGATGCTTTTTCTGCATCTATTGAGATAATCATGTGGTTTTTTTATTTAGTTCTCTTTATGTGATGAGTCACATTTGTTGATTTGCATATGTTGAATCAACCTTGCATCCTGGGGACAAAGCCAATTCCATTGTGGTGGATGCACTTTTTAATGTGCTGCTGTATTTGGTTTGCCAGTATTTTATTGAGGATTTTTGCACAGGGTTCATCAAAGACATTGGCATGATGTGTTGTTGTTGTTGTTGTTGTATCTATTTTAGGTTTTGTATCAGGATGATGCTGGCCTGATAGAATGAGTTAGAGAGAACTTATTTGTCTTCAATTTTTTTTGGATAGTTTTAGGAGAAAATGTACTATCTCCTCTTTACCTCTGGTCAAATTCAGCTTGCTTGGTAGGCTAGTTCTTACTGCCTCAATTTCAGAACACATTATTGATCTATTCCGGGTTCAGTCTTGTGGAGAGTTTATTTTGCAAGGAAATTGTCCATTTCTTCTAGATTTTCTGGTTTATGAGCATAGAGGTGTTTATAGTATTCTCTGATGGTTGTTCTTATTTCCATGGGATCAGTGATGATATCTCCCTTATTATTTCTAATTGTGTTTGGTTCTTCTTTCTTTTCTTATTTATTTGTCTAGCTAGTGTTCCATCTAGTTTATTACTTTTTTTTTTTTCATAAAAACAGCTCTGGATTGGTTGAGTTTTGTTTTTTTGTTTTTTGTTTTTTGGAAGAGTTCTCAGTCTCTCTATCTCCTTCAGCTCTACTCTGATCTTGGCTATTTCTTGTTTTCTGCTAGCTTTCAGGTTTGTTTTCACTTGGTTTTCTTGTTCTTTTAATCAAGATGTTAGTCTGTTAACTTTAGATCTTTCAAGTTTTTTTTTTTTCTTGTGGGAGAGTCTCACTCTGTCGCCCAGGCTGGAGTACAGTGGCATGATCTCGGCTCACTGCAACCTCCACTTCTCGGTTTTAAGGCATTTCTGCTGTCTCAGCCTCCTGAGTAGCTGTGATTACAGATGTGCATCACCACACCTAGCTAATTTTTGTATTTTTTTGTAGAGAGATGGTTTTGCTTTTGGCCAGGCTGGTCCTGAACACCTGGTCTCAAGTGATCTGCCTACCCCAGCCTCCCAAAGTGCTGGAATTACAGGCATGAGCCACCATGACCGGCCCTTTCTAGCTTTTTGATGTGGACATTAGTGCTGTAAATTTCCCTCTTTTCTTGGTTTCTAGTGATTATTTTATTCTATCTTGGTGAGTAGTCAGGGAAATAATCTTAAATTCACAATCAACTTATAGTTTAAATCTAAATAATTATGTGAGAAGAACCCTTTGTTATTTGAAGGGGATGTTTGAAGATTTTGTAACCGTGCCTTTTAGGTAGTCCTAAATTTCTAATTGTAGTTAAAAACATGCCATTTTCATTTCTAACATTTTAAGTATATGGTTTAGAAGTGGTTAGTATAGTTCTATTTTTTTTGCAATAGGTTTCAGATAATTTTTGTCTTACAAAAGTAAAAGTGAATACTCATTAATTGTGAAACAAGTTAGTTAGCTTGCTTTAGTTGGATAGCAAGAAAGGGGTCCCTGGAAAGTCCCTGGCCCTTGGGTGAGTGTCTCATCCCTGCATAACATAAAAGGAATCCTGGAAAAAATCAAGCTGCAGACACTAGCAAGGTAACTATCACATGATGTTGTGCTTGGAGACCTGCCCATGGCTTCACAGACAGAAAAACCTCTGGTCCATTTGGATAAAAACTTGTACAAACCTCCAGCTCAGTGAGATAAGGGAACAAGACTGACCTGGCATAGAAATGCCTTTGTTTGGCCAGGCACGGTGGCTCATGCCTGTAATTCCAGCAATTTGGGAGGCAGAAGTGGGCGGATCACCTGAGGTCGGGATTTCGAGACCAGCATGACCAACATGGAGAAACCCCGTCTCTACTAAAAATACAAAATTAGCCGGGCATGGTGCCGCATGCCTGTAATTCCAGCTACTTGAGAGTCTGAGGCAGGAGAATCACTTGGACCCAGGTGGCGGAGGTTGCTGTGAGCCGAGATCGCACCAGTGCACTCCAGCCTGGGCAACAAGAGCAAAACTACGTCTCTAAATAAATAAATAAACAAATAAATAAATAAATAAATAATAAGAAAGTACATCTCAAAAAAAAATGAAAGAAAGAAAGAAAAGAAAAAGAAAAAAAGAAACGCCTTTGTACTTTGTGCAGTCAGTGGGCTCCCAGGAAAAAGTTTCTTCTCCTTTTGTTGGCATAAGCACAGTGGGCTCTGGTGCATTCCGGTCGACACTCTCCTTTATTTGGACTGTAATTCTGACCTCTGTGAATAATTACTTCAGCCCCTGATTGCTCCCGGGCCAAGCTCCTGGGCCAAGCTTTCACCTTAGCTTCTGATAAGTCCTGGGCCAATCTATGTAGCATCTGTGAATCATCCCTTCAGCTCCTGATTGGTCCCGGGCCAAAGTCCTGGGCCAAGCTGAGCCACACTTTTTTCAAGACAGTCTGTGAACTAGGCACATTTCTTTCTCTTCCTTTCCCAGTCCATAAAAACCTTGGACCCTAGCCTCACAGAGGTCACCCCGTTCAGAAACTATCTCTGCTGGCAAAGAGCTTTCTTTTCTTGCTTATTAAACTTTCACTCTAACCTCACCTTTGTGTTCACGCTGCTTAATCTCATTAGAAGTAGAACAAAGAACTTTGGATGCTATCTCAGACTACGAGAGACTGTTACATCTTGGTGCACTGCTGAGACTACAGCACTTGGTTCCTTTGAGTTTGACTAAATATTTTACATAGGTGTAATTATACAGTTTTCCTTTTTTACTGTCTTGTTTTACTTAACAGAATGTTTTCGAGATTTGTCCTTATTGTAGTACTTTTCAAGATTTCCTTATTTTTAAGGCTGAATGCTATCCCAGTGAATATACATGCCCTGTTTGTTGAATCTGCTCATCCTTAAAGGTACATTTGCTTCCAGGTAGTATGTTTGTTAGTAATACTACAGTGTACATAAATGTGCATATATCTATTCCATGTTCTGCTTTGCCTGTTTGGGATATTTTTCACACACTGATTTAGTACCATGTGTATTCCCTTGCTTTTGTTGTCTGATCCGTTGATGTTACGTCCCCCAAATTATTGCCGAGACCAATTGTCATGAAGCTTCACCCTTCTGTATTGTGCTAGGAATTTTACAGCTATAGATTTTACATTATAGTCTTCATTTTTTAAAATTGACACATGTAATTGTACATATTTTGGGGAAACAATTGTGTAGATATGTTGTATAGCAATAAAAATCAGAGTACTTAGTGTATTTATTGCCTCATACATTTATTTTTGTGGTGAGAACATTCAAAGCTTCTTCTCTACCTATCTTTTTATCTTTATGTATTAACTTTTTTTAGAGACAGGATCTTGCTCTAACACACAGATTGGAGTGCAGAGATGCAATCCTAGCTCACTGTAACCTCAAACAATCTTCTAACCTCAGCTTCCCAATTAGCTGAGACTACGGAAACCTGCCACCATGCCTAGATAATGTTTTAATTTTTCATAGAGATGGGGTCACACTATGTTGTCCAGGCTCATCTTGAACTTCTGTCTTCAAGTGATTCTCCTACCTCATTCTCCCAAAATGTGTGGATGGCAGGAATGTGCCACCACAACTGGTCTCTTTTAGCTATTTTGTAATATGCAATACTTTTTCATTAATTATTATTATTCTGCTGTGTAACAAAAACTTATTTCTCCTATCTAATTGTAACACAATACTTTTGAAGCAGCCTTTTCCCATCTCCCTGCTTCAGTCTCTGGTAAACCCTGTTGTACTCTTTGCTGATATCAACCCTTTTTTTCAGCTTCCTCAAATGAGTGAGGTAGTAAGATCATAAAGTATTTGTGTTTCTCTATGTGGCTTATTTTACTTAACATGGTATGCTCAAGGTTCATCCATGCTCTTTTAAGTGACAGAATTTTATCCTTTCTTATGGCTGAATAGGATTTCACTGTGTATATATAGTACATTTTCCTTATCCATTTATCTGTTGCTGTACATTTGAATTGATTCCATATATAAGCTATTATAAATAGTTCTGTAATGAACATGGGAATGCAAATATCTTTTTGACACAGTGATAGCCTTTCTTTTGGATATACAGCCAGGAGTAAAATTGCTGGATCATATAATAGATTTATTTTTAATTTCTTTCAGAAGCCTCCATACTATTTTCTATAATGGCCACACTAATTTACAATTCCACCAACAATGTATACATTCACTCATTTTATATCCTCATTAGTACTTGTTTTACTTATTTATTTATTTTTATTATAGCCATTCTAAATGGGAGTGAGGCGGTACCTCATTGTGGTTTGGATTTTCATTTCCTTGGTGATTAGTAATGTAGAACATCTTTTTATGTTCCAGTTAGCCATTTTTGTATCACTTTTTGACAAACATCTATTAAGATCTTTTGCATTTTTTAAATTAGATTATAAGTGTATTTTATTTTGAGATTTTAAAGTTTCTTACTTATTCTGAATATTAGGCTTTTGTCATATGTATAGCCTGAAAGCATTTTCTTTTATTGCCTAAGCTGTCTCTTCAATCTTTTAGTTTTTTTTAATATGGAAAAGCATTTTAGTTTGACATAATGTTGTTTGCTTATTTTTGATTTTGTTGCCTATGTTTTGACATCTTATTTTAATAATCCTTTCCCCGTCCAATGTTATAAAGCATTTTTTAGTTTTTCTCTAATAGTTTCATAATTGGTGGCATTACATTTAAGTCTTTAGTTTGAGTTGATTTTCATGTAAGGCAAGGCACAGGGGTCTAGTGTAATTTTTCTGAATTTAAATATTTAAATGGCCCTGCACCATTTATTGAAGAGATTAGCTTTTCCCTAAAGTGTGTTGTTGGCAATTTTGTTGACAATCAGTTGGCTTTAGGTGCATAAACTAACTTCTGGGCTTATTGGGCACATTAGTCTATGTGTTTGTTTTTATGCCAGTACAGTGCTGTTTTAGTTACTATAGCTTTGTAGCAAGTTTTGAAGTTTGATAAAGTGATGCCTTTAGCTTTGCTTATTTTGCTCAAAGTTATTTCTCTATTCAGAGTTTTTTGTGGATCCACATAAATTTAAAATATTTTTTCTATTTCTGTGAAAAAATGTCATTGATATTTTGATAAAAATCACGTTACGTCTGTAGATCACTTTGGGTAGCTATATTAACAGTATTATTCCAGTGTATAAACACAAGATTTTTTTATTTATTCATTTGTATTTTATATTTTTTATCCATGTTTTATCGTTTTCAGAGTAGAGATCTTGTACCTTTTTAGTTAAGTTTGTTGCTAGGTGTACTAGTCGGGCTCCCTAGAGAGATCACAAGATCCCACAAGAGGTTGTCTGCAAGTTTTAGGAGCAAGGAGAGGCAGTCCACATCCCAAACCTGAAGAACTTGGAGTCTGGTGTTTGAGGGCTGGAAGTGTCCAGCACAGGAGAAAGATGCAGGCTGGGAGATTAGGCCAGTCTCTCCTTTTTACGTTTTCCTTTCTGCTTTATATTCACTGGCAGCTTATTAGATGGTGCTCACCCAATTAAGAGTGGGCCTCCCTTTCCCAGCCCACTGACTCAAATGTTAATCTCGTTTGTCAACACCCTCACAGGCACACCCAGGATCAATGCTTTCTATCCTCCAATCAAATCAATTTGACAGCCAGTATTAACCATCACATTAAGTATTTTCACTTTTGTACCTTTTGCGTATGCAGAAGAAACTTTGGATGAAATTCAACATTGATTATGATGAAAACTGTCAACAAATTAGGAATAGAAGTTATGTTCCTCAACACAATAAAGGCCATTTATGACAAAGCAATGCTAACATTATACTGAATAAGGAAAAGCTGAAAGCTTTCTCTCTGAGATCCGGAACAAGAGAAATCATCCCCACTTTCAGACCTCTTATTCAACATAGTACTGGAAGTCCTAGCCAAGGACATTATGTAAGAGGTAGAAACAAACTCATACTAATAGGAAAGGATGAAGTCAAATGGTCTCTCATTGTGGACAAAATAATCTTATATGTGAAAAACTCTAAACACTACACCAAAAACTAATAGAACTACTAAACAAATTCTGTAAAACTGCAGAAAATCAACAGAGTAGCAGCTTTCTGTATGCTGATAGCAAACTATCTGAAAAATAAAGTTTAAAATTCCATTTTAATAACTACCAAAAATTAGTTATTTTGAGCTTATTTCTTTATATGAGGTGGAGTCTTTGTCTCCAGGCTGGAGCACAGTGGTGTGATCTCGGCTCACTGAAACTCTTGCGTCCCGGGTTCCAGAGACTCTCCTGCCTCAGCCTCCTGAGTGTCTGGAACTATAGGCGTGTGCCACCACTGCCAACTAATTTTTGTTTGTATTTTTAGTAGAGACGTGGTTTCCCCATGTTGGCTAGGATGGTCTTGATCTCCTGACCTTGTGATTCACTTGTCTCAGCCTCCCAAAGTGCTGGGATTACAGGTGTGAGCCACCACACCCGGCCTTGAGCTTGTTTTTATTGGTGCAAGGTAAGGTCTAACTTTGTTATTTTTTCCTTGTAAATTTTTATTATTCCCAATACTGTTTGTTGAAGAGACTGTTCTTTCCTTATTGTGAATTCTTGGAACAGTTTTTAAAAATATGTTTACTAAACCCATGAGGTCTTATGTCCGAACTCTCTCATCTGTTTCATCATTCATTTGTCTTTATGTCAGTACCAAACTGTTTTGATTACTATACCTTTGTAGTATGTTTTGAAATTAGAAAGTATGATGCCTCTATCTTTATATTTTTTCCCAATATTATTTGACTGTTTGCGATCATTTGAAATTCCATAAAAATTATAGAATATTTTAAAACTTCTGCAAAAAGTTTCATTTGTATTTTGATAGAAAGTATATTGAATCAGCTAGGGGTGGTGGCTTATGCCTGTAATCCCAGCACTTTGGGAGACTGAGGAAGGTGGATCACCTGAGGTCAGGAGTTCGAGACCAGCCATGGAGAAACCCTGTCTCTACTAAAAATACAAAATTAGCCAGGTGTGGTGGCACTTGCCTGTAATCCCAGCTACTCAGGAGGCTGAGGCAGGAGAATTGCTTGAACCCAGGAGGTGGAGGTTGCAGTGAACTGAGATCACACCATTGCACTCCACCTTGGGCAACAAGAGCAAAAACCCATCTCAAGATAAAAAGAAAGAAAAGAAAAGAAAGAGCATGGAATCAGTAAACCACTTTCGGTAGTAGTGACATGTTAACAATATTAAGTCTATAACCTCTTGAACAAGAGTGTGTTTGAGAATTTGTTGTTTAATTTTTACTTATTCTTTGACATGCTAGTGTTTTTAACTTCTTGTTTTATTGTATCATAGTTAGCAATAATTTTGTAATTCCATCTGCTTAAATTTGCTAAGATTCATTTTTTAACTTAACAGGTGGTCTATCTGGAATATTGTGGCATGTGTGATTAAAAGTATTGCAGATTCTACTGTTGAGTGGAGAGATATAAATGTGACTGTTAGGTCTAATTGTTCTATCGTGTTGTTGAAATCCTCTGTTTACTTATCCATCTTATGTTTGTTTTTTAATTTACATTACTAAAAGTCAGATATAAAAGTCATTTACTGTTATCAGGTGCTGGCTACTTCATGTTTCAATTCTGTAAAACGTTGCTTCATATATTTGGGAACTGTGATGTAAGGCACATACGTTACTGTTGTTGCTTTTATTGTTGTATGTTGTTTTAATGTTGTTGCTTTTATTGTTGTATGTTGCTTTATTGTTGTTGCTTTTATTGTTGTTGTTTTTATTGTCCTTTTCCTCTTGTCTCTTAGGGAAGTTTTTGATATAATATGTATTTTGTCTACCATGACAGTATTTGATTTTGCATTTAAATTTTTTATTATTCTTTCATGTACAGGTTATATGTGTTCCAGATCATAATTTGGTTATTTGTAGGAAGCAGAGAGTTGAATCTTGTTTCATGAATTTATTTAGTGAAAGTATGTTTTTGATTGACATAATTGATTTATATAAAAAAATTACTAAAAGGGAATGATTTCGTATTGCATTTTGTTTCTTTTTTGTTTTAGGTCCTGTAGCTTTTTTTTTTTTTTTTTTTTTTGAGACGGAGTCTCGCTCTGTCGCCCAGGTTGGAGTGCAGTGGTGAGATCTTGGCTCAATGTAAGCTCCGCCTCCCGGGTTCATGCCATTCTCCTGTCTCAGATTCCCCAGCAGCTGGGATTGCAGGAGGCTGCCACCACGCCCGGCTATTTTTTTTTTTTTTTTTTTTTTTTTGGTAGAGACGTGGTTTCACCGTGTTAGCCAGGATGGGCTCGATCTCCTGACCTCGTTGATCCACCCACCTCGGCCTCCCAAATTGCTGGGATTACAAGCGTGAGCCACCGCCCCTGGCCGGTCCTGTAGCTATTTTGTTCCTGTTTTTCTCTATAGTTCTCTTTCTTAGTGTACTATTGATTTTTGTAGTGACATGTTTTAATTCTTTTCTCACTACTCTCTGTGTGTGTATGTCTTTGTGTGTGTGTACTATAGGTATTTCCTTTTTTTTTTTTTTTGACAGGGTCTTACTCTGTCACCCAGGCTGGAGTGCAGTGGCACAATCTCTGCTTACTCAAGCTCTGCCTCTCAGGCTCAACTCAAACAATCCTCCCACCACAGCCTTCTGAGTACCTGGGACCACAGATGTGCACCACTACTCCTGGCTAACAGTTGTTATTTTGCATAGAGACAGGGTTTTGCCATGTTGCCCAGACTAGTCTCAAAATCCTAAGTACTATAGGTATTTTCTTTGTTGTTACTATAGATATTACCATGAATAACTACTATTGCATATAAAACCCTGCCTCTTTATGGCTCCCTATGTGTTTTATTGATGTCACAAATTACATCATTTTGTATTGTGAATCTATTGGCACAGATTTATAGTCATTTTTAAGTCTTTGTTATCTCAAATATATAGCAGAATTAAAGTATTCTGTGCATCTGCATTATAATTACAAATAATATTATGATTGTGTACATAATTTTCTCTATTAGAAAACGTCATATTTTACATAATTTTGTGTTGCTCTCATCATTATTTCATTTTTTAATGTGAATGACTATTTAGCATTTTTTAAGACAGGCCTAGTGGGTATAAATTTATACAGTTTTTGTTGATCTTGTATATTCTTTATTTTTATTTTTTAATTCATTTGAAATGATAGTTTTGGCAGACACAGTGTTCTTGGCTGGTACTTGCCATTTTTTCAGCACTTTGAGTATGTCATCCTACAACCTCTTGCCTGTAAGTTTTTTTGCTGAGACGTCTGCTGGTCATCCTGCAGGGGTAAACTTGTACATGCTAAGTCACTTTTTTCTTGCTGACTTCAAGATTCTCGGTGTTTTAACTTTTGAATCTCTGATCATAATGTGTCTTGTCATGGGTCTCCCTGTGTTGTTACTAGTTAGAGTTGGTAAAGTTTCATTAAATTTTAGGTCATTTTCTCCCTCAAATTCTGAGTTCTCTGTCACTGTTTGTTTCTTGAAATAACTTTGCTGCTCTCTTTTCTCTTTTCATTTTAGAATTCCCATTATGAGTATGTTGGTCATCTTAATGGTATCCTGTAAGTCCCTTAGGCTCTCTTAATTTTTAAAATTATTTTTAGCCTCCTCACCCTATAATTTCAAATGACCTCTTATGAGGCTTGCTGAATTTTTTCCTGCTAGATCAAACCTGTTGTTGGACCTTCTAGTGAATCTCTAAACTCAGGTATTTTACTTTTCAGTTCCACACTTTGTTTCTAGTTTGCACTTTTAATCACTTCTTTGATAATCTCATTATCTTCATACATTGTTTTCTTTTTCTGTTTAGTTTTCTATATTCTTCTTTAGCTGACTGAGCATCTTTAAGCTAGGTGTTTTAGCCAGGCACAGTGACAAGTGCATGTAACTCCAGCTACTTTGAAAGCTAAGGCAAGAGGACGACTGTATTAATCCATTATCATGCTGATAATAAGGACATAAACAAGACTACGTAATTTATCATGAAAAAAGATTTAATGGCCTCACAGTTTCACATGGTTAGGGAGGTCTCACCATTATTGGAACAAGCAAGAGACTTTGTTCAGGGGAACCTCCACTTGTAAAACCATCAGATCACGTGAGACTTATTTGTTATCATGAGAACAGCACGGGAAAATCCCACCCGCATGATTCAATTACCTCCCACAGGGTCCCTCCCAGGACATGTGGGGATTATTACAATTTAAGATGAGATTTGACTGGGGACACAGAGCCAAACCCTATCAATTACTTAAAGCCAGGAGTTTGAGACTACCCCGGGCAATATTGTGAGAAGCTATAGGTAAAAAATATTTTCACAGATTAGTCAGGCATTGTGGAATGTTCCTGTAGTCTCAGGAAGTTGGAGGCTGATGTAAGATTATTCCTTGAGTTCCCCAGAAACTTGAGGCTGCATTGAGCTATAATCATGGTATTGTATTCCTGTCTGCATGAGAGAGTAAGACCTCTTTTTAGAATTTCAAATTTATTTTAGATTTAGGAGGTACCTACACAGGTTTTTTCCATGGGTATTTTGTATAATGCTGAGGTTTGAACTATGAGTAATTCCATCACTCAGGTAGGGAGCATAGTACTAAGTAGACAGTTTTTCAGTTCTTGGTCCCTCCCTCTCTCCACCCTCTAAGAGTTGTCTATTATTTTTGTTTTTATGTCCATGTGTACCCAGTGTTAATTTCCATTTATAAGTGAGAATATGCAGTATCTTCATTTTCCATTTCTGCATTAATTTGCTTTGTATAATGGCCTTTAGTTGTATTAACATTGCTGCAAAGGACAAGTTTTTTTTGTTTGTTTTTGCTATGTAGTATTGCTGTACATGTGACACTTTTTAAATTCAATTTACCATTAATAGGCTGGACACGGTGGCTGACGCTTGTAATCCCAGCACTGTGGGAGGCCAAGGCGGGTGGATCATGAGGTCAGGAGATCGAGACCATCCTGGACAACATAATGAAACCCCATCTCTACTGGAAATACAAAAGTTGGCTGGGCTTGGTGGTATGGGCCTATAGTCCCAGCTACTCGGGTGGCTGAGGCAGGAGAATTGCTTGTACCTGGGAGGCGGAGGTTGTAGTGAGCTGAGATCGTGCCACTGCAATCCAGCCTGGGCAACAGAGTGAGACTTCATCTCAAAAAAATAAAAAATTACCATTAATAGGCACCTAGGTTGATTCATGTCTTTCCTATTATAAATAATGCAGCGATGAACCAACAAGTGCATGTGCTATTTTGGTAGAATAATTTATTCTCTTTTTGGTATACACCCAGGGGTGAAATTGCTGGGTTGAATCACAGTTTAACTCTCAGTTATTTGGAAAATCTCCAAGCTGTTCTCCACAGTGGCTGAACTAGTTTACATTCCTATTAACAGTGTATAAGTGGTTTTTTCCCTCTAAAACCTCATCAACATCTATTATCATTTTACTTTTTAACAAAAGCCATTCTAAGTGGTGTACGATGGTGTCTTATTGTGGTTTTTATTTACATTTCCTTGATGGTTAGTGATGATAAGCTTTTTCATGTTATTTGACCACTTGTACGTATTCTTTTGAACAGTGTCTGTTATTGCCCACTTTTTCATGGTGTAGTTTTTTCCTTGTGAATTCTTTAAGTTCCTTACAGGTTCTGAGTATTAGATTTTGTCAGGTTCATAGGTTATGAATATTTTTCCCATTCTGCTAGCTTTGGGGTTAGTTAGTTTTTATTTTTCTAGTTTCTCTAAGTGTGATGTTAAATTGTTAGTTTGAAATCATTCTAACTTCTTGATGCAGGTATTTAGCACTCTAAACTTTCCTCTTAACAGTGGTTTTCCTACATCCCAGACATTTTGTTATATTGTGTCTCTTCTATTTCAAAATCTTTTTAATTTTCTGCCTTAATTTTTTTGTTTATCCAAAATTCATTCAGGAGCAAGTTGTTTAATTTCAATATCATTTTGTGATTTTGTGAGATTTTCTTGGTATTGATTTTTATCTTTGTTCCATTGTGGCCTGTCAGGATGGTTGGCATAATTTTGATTTTTTTAAAATATATCGTACTTTCCTTAGATGATGTGTCGCGTATACTATAAATGTCTATTAGTTTCAATTGATCAAGTGTCGAATCAAACTCCAGAATTTCTTTGTTAAGTTTCTGCCTAGATAATCTGTCAAACACTTAGTGGGGAGTTGCATTCCCCTACTATTATTGTGTGTCTACTTGAGTCTTATTGTAGGTCTAGCAGTACTTGTTGTATAACTCTATGTTCCCCAAAGTTGGGTGCATCTACATTTAGGATAGTTAAGTCTTCTTGTTGAATTGAACCCTTTATCGTTATGCAATACCTTTCTTTGTTTTATTTTACTATTAATGATTTAAAGCTCTTTTTTCTTAAAAGAGAAACAATTCCAGGTATGGTGGCTTGTGCCAACACTTTCAGACTGAAGCAGTCGGATTGCCTGAGACCAGGAGTTTGAGACCAGCCGAGGCAACACAGCAACATACTGTTTGTACAAATTTTTTTAAAAAAACTATACAGGAGTGGTAACGTGCACAACTGTGGTAATATTTACTCAGGAGACATAAGTGGCATGACTGCTTGACTTCAGAAATTTGAGGTTACAGTGAGCTGTGATTCCACCACTGTACTCTGTCCCAGGAGATAAAGTAAGATCCTGTGCATAAAATGAAAAAGTAAAGAAAAATAAATGATTTTAAGTTAAAAAAATAATTCCTAGATCTCCACTTCTTTAGGTTCACTTGAATATATATTTTTCTCCTTTGATTAGGTTATATTTCCTGGTTGCTTTTACATACTGTAGTTTTGTTAAGGTTTTGATCAATTAAGAAACCACTACCTATTTTATCCTTTATGAAAGAGCTTTATACATGGGAAAATTGACAACATTCAACCACAGTAGTCATTCTGGGAGATTCTCCAATCTGTTGTCAAAATGTGTCTTCTTTGGACTACTCTATGTATTTTCTTGTTAATAAGGTTTACCTCTGTTTCCTCTTAGGAGCCTTTAGTCTCTTCCTTTCATCACTGTTGTAGGCACTACAGTCTCAGTTGTTGTAAGAAGCATTTATCTTTATTCTCAGTTGACCCAAGCTGTCATTTAAACTCTGTCTCTATTCTCGTCAACACTAAATGTTAAAGGAAGCAATTTCCAGTCTTTGGATAACCCGGTACAACTCAGTAAGTCAGAAGCTTGCATACGCATTTCACTCTTTTTTCTTTCCCGAAGGAGAATCATGGAATGGACATATTTTTATCTAACTGCGCTGTTCTGTAGTGCACAAATGTGACCAAGTTTTCTTCTAAATGTGGTTATGGTTGGCTTTTTTTTCATGTGGGGTGCTAAAAACTCAACTGGCTTTGCTCGCCTAATTGTAGTTAAGTTCACATGTCAATTGAGAGAAACAGGATCTCAGGTTCTGCTTCAACTATCACTGTCTTCTCAGCTGACCTCATTTTGTACATTAGATTTATAAAATATATTTACCCTAATCTCATCACCGAATTTTTTAAAAAATTATTATTTTTCAGCTCTTTTAACATTATATCCAACCAAGACCCAGAGAAAACAGTACATAGAAGCTTCTTTTCAAAAAGTAATATTGGGACGATATGGGAGGTCTGGCCTTGAACTTTTACACTTAAGGAGAGTGGGAAATTGAAGGATAAGTGTAAAGGGCACAAAGGATGCTATGATGAATATACCAGATATAGAGCAACTACCTACAGCAAAAATGTCACTGCTAGAAGAGCTCAAAACCGTAAAGTATTTTGGAAAAAGCATAATTAGTGTTGATTCTTTTTTCTGAACTTTATATTTATATAATTACATATCAATAACAATTTTTGAAACATATCATGTTTTAGAAACAAAATTTAGAAAATCGAAATAGTGGCCTAGGCCAGGAATATTTCTTCTAATGCTATCCCTCCCATAGTCCCTCACTTCCCGACAGGATCCAGCGTGTGATGTTCCCCTTCCTGTGTCCATGTGTTCTCTTTGTTTAACTCCCTATTATGAGTGAGAACATGCGATGTTAGCTTTTCTACTCTTGTGTTAGTTTGCTGAGAATGATGGTTTCCAGCTTCATCCATGTCCCTGCAAAGGACATGAACTCATCCTTTTTATGACTGCATCGTATTCCATGATGTGTACGTGCCAAGTTTTCTTTATTCAGTCTGTCATTGATGGTCATTTGGTTTGTTTCAAACTTTTTGCTCTTGTGAACAGTGCCATAATAAACATACATACGCATGTACCTTTATAATAGAATAATTTATAATCCTTTGGGTATATACCCAGTAATGGGAATGCTGGGTCAAATGGTATTTCTCATTGTGGATCCTTGAGGAATCACCATACTGTCTTCCACAATGGTTGAACTAATTTACACTCTCACCAACAGTGTATAAGTCTTCCTATTTTTCCACATCCTTTGCTGTTTCCTGATTTTTTTAATGATCACCATTCTAACTGGTGTGGGATGGTTTCTCATTGTGTTTTTGATGTGCATGTGACTAATAGCCAGTGATGATGTGCTTTTTTTCATATGTTTATTGGCTGCATAAATGTCTCCTTTTGAGAAGTGTCTGTTCAAATCCTTTGCCCATTTTTTATGTTGTTGTTTCTTTTTTTCTTGTAAATTTGTTTAAGTTCTTTGTAGATTATACATAGCCCATTGTCAGATGGATAGATTGCAGAAATTTTCTCCCATTCTGTAGGTTGCCTGTTCACTCTGATATAGTTCATTTTCAGTTATGTTTTGTATAACGAGTAACGAAGAAGTCCAGTTTCAGTTTTTTGCATATGGCTAGCTAGTTTTCCAACACCATTTATTAAATAGGGAATCCTTTCCCCATTACTTGTTTCTGTCATGTTCATCAAAGATCAGATGATTCTAGATGTTCAGTGTTATTTCTGAGGCCTCTGTTCTGTTCCATTTGTCAATATATCTGTTTTGGTACGACTACCATCCTGTCTTGGTTACTGTGGCCTTTTAGTATAGTTTGAAGACAGCTAGCATGATGCCTCCACCTTTGTTCTTTTTGCTTAGTATTGTCTTGTCTATGCAAGATCTTTTTTGATTCCATATGAAATTTGAAGTAGTTTTTTTTTCTAATTCTGTGAAGAAAGTCAATGGGAGCTTGATGGGGATAGCACTTAATTTATAAATTACTTTGGGCAGTATGGCCATTTTCACAATATTGATTCTTCCTATCCATGAGCATGGATTGTTTTCCAATTGTTTGTGTCCTCTTTCATTTCCTTGAGCAGTGGTTTGTAGTTCTCCTTGAAGAGGTCCTTTACATCATTTTTAAGTTGGATTCCAAAGGGTATTTTATTCCCTTTGTAGCAATTGTGAATGAGAGTTCACACATGATTTGGCTCTCTGTTTGCCTATTATTGCATATAGGAATGCTTGTGATTTTTGAACATTGATTTTGTATCCTGAGACTTTGCTGAAGTTGCTTATCAGTTTAAGGAAATTTTGGGCTGAGATGGTAGGGTTTTCTAGATATACAATCATGTCATCTGCAAACAGAGACAATTTGACTTCCTCTCTTCCTATCTGAATACGCTTTATTTCTTTCTTTCTTTGGCTGATTGCCAGAACTTCCAATACTATAATGAATAGGAGTGGGGAGAAAGGGTGTTCTTGTCTTGTGCAGGTTTTCAAAGGGAATGCTTCCAGTTTTTGCCCATTCAGTATGATATTAGCTGTGCATTTGTCATGAATAACTCTTATTATGTTGAGATAGGTTCCATCAATACATAATTCATTGAGAGTTTTTACCTTGAAGAGGTGTGGAATTTTATTGAAGGACTTTTTTGCATCTATTGAGATAATCATGTGGTTTTTGTCATTAGTTCTGTTTATGTGATGGATTTCATTTATTGATTTGCATATGTTGAACCAGCTTTGTATCCCAGGGATTAAGCTGACTAGATCGTGGTGGATAAGCTCTTTGATGTGCTGCTGGATTCAGTTTGCCAGTATTTTATTGAGGATTTTCACATCGATGTTCATCAGGGATACGGGCCTGAAATTTTCTTTTTTTGTTGTGCCTTTGCCAGGTTTTGGTTTCAGGATGGTGCTGGCCGCGTAAAATGAGTTAGGGAGGAGTACCTCTTTTTCTATTGTTTGAAATAGTTTCAGAAGGAATGGTACCAGCTCCTCTTTGTACCTTTGGTAGAATTCGGCTGTGAATCCGTCTGGTTCTGGACTTCTTTTTGTTGGTAGGCTACTAATTACTGCCTCAATTTTAGAACTTTTTATTGGTCTATTCAGGGATTCGACTTCTTACTGGTTTGCACTTGGGAGGGTATATGTGTCCAGGAATCTATCCATTTCGTCTAGATTTTCTAGTTAATTTGCAAAGAGGTATTTATAATATTCTCTAATGATACTTTTTATTTCTGTGGGATCAATGGTTATATCTCCTTTATCATTTCCTATTGCATGTATTTGATTCTTCCCTTCTTCCTTATTAGTCTGGCTAGAAGTTTATTTATTTTCTTGATCTTTTCAAAAAACCAGCTCCTGGATTCATTGATTTTTTTGATGGGCTTTTTGTGTCTCTATCTCCTTCAGTTCTGCTCTGATCTTAAATCTTGTCTTCTGCTGGCTTTTTAATTTGTTTGCTCTTGCTTCCCTAGTTTTTTCATTTGTGATATTACGGTGTCAATTTTAGACATTTTTCTGCTTTCTCTTGTGGGGATTTAGTGCTGTAAATTTCCCTTTACACACTACTTTAGCTGTGTCGTATTTTACTTTTTAAGCCCTCAATCTTTCTTTTTCATCATGATAGTCTTGACTGTTTTATGTTTATGTAATGTAAAATTGACTGCAGAATTTTTACAAAGATTTTACAAAAATATTTTATTGAGAATATACAAACTTGTCAGTCAGTTAGAGGAGAAGTTACACTGTAGTAATAAATAGCCACAAAGCAAAACCCCAAAAGACATCCAAATCAGAATAAAACAAAACATTTTAACAAAAACAAAAAGAACAAACTGGCAACAAATATGTGAAGTTTATATTACAAAGATGCTCACTTCTCCACTCCAAAGAGAGCTTTTAGAATTTGATTTAAAATGTAGCAAAGACATTATCCCACACTTCACAGAAAAAATAAATTTAAGCAGCTGTTAACACATGAACGTATTATCAAGCTCAGATATAATCAAAATTAAATATTTGACAAGAGATTCTACAGTTTGGGAGAAATAGAAAAGTGTTTTTTTTCTTTTCCCCAGGCCCACAAGTCTAGTTTCTGAGTCTTCCTCACTATAATGGGGTTTGTCATCAGCTCCCCAAAATATGGGAAGCACAGAGCAGGTGGTGGCTGAAGGTGGGGTATCCTGTGAAACCATATTTAAGATCAGAGCCCTTGGTCCATTGTGTTGTAATCAGCTGGCTCAGGAAAGAACACCTGGCTGTCCAGAGCTCTACATCTACTGCACTGGGTGTGATAGGAGGCCTGAGAACCCATGGGTCCCAAACCCACCCCATCCCAAAATATCATCCAGTATTGAGAACTCTGACACCAAATTCTCACAGAGCATATGTTTATGCAGTTTTACATTTAATTTCTCATTACATTACAGTTGGGAAACTGAGGCCCCAGAAGAGGCAGAAGCTGGTCCAGATCTCAGGAGGTGGGCAGGCTCCAGAACATTAGAGAGGGCTCCAGCTTCCTAGGCCTTGGCTCCGTCCCACCGATCAGGTTTGTTTTGGAAATTAGAGTCTGTAGCTACACATTCAGGAGCACAGAAAATGAGCAGATTCAGGGTTCTCTTCACATGGGGACCTCTCCATGTCAGTTTCAAGATAGCAGGACTGGGGTTCTGCATCCAGCTCTGAGGGCAACTGGAAGTAAAATGAGCTATGCTCCACCTCAGCCTAATGTAGACAGTGCCTACAGGAAAGCCTGTTTTCTTCCTCATAAATAGTGGTGCCTGAAGTGGGTGACCTCAATGATTTCACATACTCATAAGTATCTGCCAGCCTGGATTCTTGCTCTGAGACTGCAAAAATGCACCCACTCTCTGCAGATCCTTCAAATCAGAGGGAGGCATGGCCACTTGAGAGGCATCTTGGGTAGATGAAGATGAGACAGAGTTAAATGTGCCAGAGCATTGGACTCTGAGGCTGATGTCCACGGAAAATCTCAGCTACTGTTGGGTTCTTAAGGTCCTCATTTGAAAGTGGTAGAAAATAATTTCACTGGATAAGGGGAGGATACCTCATGAGTAAATAGCACAACCCAAAAGGTGGAGGCAAAGAGAGGGCAAAACGGGATTCCTAGGTCACTCATTATACTTGGGGCCTTCAGATCCTGCTACTTTATCCCCTAGGACCTTGAAGAACCAGTGTCTTGAGGACAGAAAAATCAAGGTACCAGATTTATTCCGTAGTGCTCCTGCATAGGGCTGTAGGGTTAGTGATGGCCTGGAGGTGGTTACAGCCTGCTGTGTTTCTGGTGCCCACTGAGGTTTGCTGGAGCAGCTGGAACAAGTAAGAGTCACACACCTCATGTTGTTATCAGTGACCTCCACATTATCATGTGGTCAAAAGAGGAAGGGATATTAGAGATCCCCCATGTAATCACTTAGCCAGTCTTCTTTCCCTTGCACTCACCATTTGCCAGCTACCCTGGTGGGTCCAACATGTGGTACAGAATATTATTACATGATGCCTGCACCCCCCAATGCAGGACCAAACAGTCTGAGGACCGCTGGACAAAAGCACTAAAGCAAGTATTTGTGAAAGAAAAGAGCAAAGACTATAATATAAAGTAGATTATTGAGAAGAAAAGCTGGAAAATTATTGCATGGGAGGACCTCAGGCCTCACTGAGGTGACTTTTAATCCATGATGACAGCAGGGAGACATCTGCACAAGCATGTGTCAGGGAGAAGCCACCCTTAGTGAAAAGACTCATAGGTGTGAGTTTGGCAGAGGTAAAAAGGGAATAGTTTGGCTGCAGACAGCCTGAGGAAGAGATAAGCAGAGGGATGGAGAATCCTAGGGCCTGGGAGATGAGGTTAGATATCTGCTCCTTTCTGACAACACTGCCCTGAAGCTCAGTACTTTTCAACAACATATAATATCTCATAATTTGTGTGGACCAGAATCTGGACACAGTTCAGCTGGCTACCTCTGCCTTCAGGTCTTTTATGAGACTGTGGGCTGTGGTCTTAATTGAAGCTGGACTTGGAAAGCATGAGCCTTTAAGCCGACTCATGTGAAAATTGACAGGGTTTAGTGTGGACAGAGAGCCTGACTTTCTTTCTCTCTACTCGTCTGAGCACCCCCTCAGCCCTTTGTTATGTGGGTCTCTACATGGAACATCTCATAGCATTGGAGCTTGCTTCCTGTGTTTGAGGAATACAATGGAGAGACAGAATTAGACAAAAAGGTTTACACAAAAAGAGACAGAGAGAAAGATCGAGGGCGCAAACAAGAAAAACCCAGTAGGAGAAAAATTAGAGCTTTAAAAAAATATTGACGGTGCGGTGTCTCACACCTGTAATCCCAGCACTTTGGGATGCTGAGACGTGTGGATCGCCTGAGGTCAAGGGTTTGAAAGCAACCTGGACAACATGGTGAAACCACCTTCTCTTCTAAAAATACAAAATGAGCCAGATGTGGTGGCGCATGCCTGTAATCCCAGCTACTTGGGAGACTGAGGCAGGAGAATCAATTGAACCTGGGAGGCGAAGGTTCCAATAAGCCGAGATCACACCACTGCACTCCAGCCTGGGATACAAGAGTGAAACTGCGTCTCAAAAAAAAAAAAAAGAAAGAAAGAAAAAAAACTTGAGAGTTACTATAATTTTTCTTCTATATTTGTGTTAAAATTGTAACCCCCAGCGTAATGCTATAAGGAGGTAGGATGTAATTAACCCCTTAGGGTGGGACCCTCATAATAGAGATTACTGGCTTTATACAAGAAACCGCAGAGGGCTCTCATCCTCCTGCAAAATGAGGGTAAAACCTGAAGTGTGCAGGCTGAAATTCAGAAGAGAGTCATCACCAGAGCTCAACCATGCTGACACCCTGATCTCAAATTTGAACCTCTGGAGGTATGAGAAATTAAGTCCTGTTTTCTATATGCTGCCTATCTATGGTTCTTTGGCATAGCAGCCTGAACTAATACAAAAGTGATATCCTTTTCTGTATTTCATTGGACAGAAGCTGAATTTGTAACCCCTATACTGTTTAAAAAAAGACTTAAAAATGGATCTTCAGAATGAAAGATAGGAAATGGCTTGTTGAAACACTAAAATTTTAACTGCTATAACATTTTTAAACATTCGCTGAAATTGTTGGAACCAATATGGCCAACTGAAGTCCATGAAGCATCAGTTTGCAGATGTTGAAGCCCAAATTTCCATTGTGTGCTTCATACTAACTCTCCCTGAATTTGCATGTGACCTGTGAGGAAGCAAGAAGAGATGACTGTGTATGTCTCATGACTTTCCATGTTCCTACTTTCCTTCCAGCAATCCCCTACAGAACCCACCTTTTGGCCTTTTCTAATCACTGACTTAAAGCCAGTATAACAAAACAAATTTGATCTGAACTCCTATCTCCTTGTAATCCAACCTACAAGATGATATTTTCCTCAAAACCGAAGGGCCATACTACTGGCATCAGGAAGTATTCCATTTTATTCAATAAAAAACTGAGTCACTCACCACCAAGTACTGAGAGACTTTGTGAAGACTTCCTCTGTCATAGACATGATAAGGCACATGGATATGATTCTAAATATAAAGAGAAAGCACTAGAATGTTGAATTCCTGTATTAGATCATTCTCATACTGCAATGATGAAGTACCTGAGACTGGGTAACTTATAAACAAAAGAAGTTTAATTGACTCACAGTTCCACATAATTGGGGGGGCACCTCAGAAACCTTCCAGTTACAGTGGCTGACAAGTGAAATGAGTGAGAGCAGGGGATACACCAGATGCTTATGAAACCATCAGATCTCGTGAGAACTCACTATCACAAAAACAGCATGAGGAGAACCGGTCCCCATAATCCAATCATCTCCCCTCAGGTTTCTCCCTTAACACCTGGGGGTTATAATACACAATGAGTTTTGGGTGGGGACAGACAGCTAAAATATATGAATGCCAGTGGACAGTATCTACATTTAATTTCAACTTCATACTGGAGCAGAATGAAAATGAGGCCCAGTGGAGAAGCGACATTCCCAAGATCACCCTGCCAGACACCAGGCCTGTTTGAGTTGTGGCCCATGCTACCTCCCATCTATTCTCCTAATGCTTCCATCTCTAAGTGTGTGCATTATCTACAGGTGACACTACATCATTATTTTTATGTATTATCTTATATACACCTAATACATTCCCCAGGAAGTAGATGTTAGCATCATCCCCACTGTGCATGCTAGGAGGCTGGGGAAGCCTTGAATACAGTGACTTTTACTGGGTCCCAGAGATAGTAAGAAAAACAAGGTTATGTTCCAGCTGTCTCTTCTATCCTGGAACCCAGGTTGCATTTAGGTCTTTCCAGGGAATTAAGGGGAAGTTGTGTTTGCATAATTGTGTACAAATAGAGTTGACATGGAAGAGGAGACTGAGCAATCAGTAGCATAGTGGGGCCTTTCGGTATGTCTTTCGGAAACAAGGGGCCCAGTAGATGGAACCTTGAAGAGTTTAACACACTTTCTTGGTGTCAGAACCCAGCAGCAGTTAAGAAACCAGGAACCCACATTCTTGAGACAGCTCTGTATCCACCTCTGTTGGTGAGAGTTGCTCAAGAGAGTGAGATGCTCTTTCATTGTGCCCTGAAATTTCTGAGTTTCAGCCTTACAAAGGCTCAATGTAAAAGTATTATCTGATAACACAGATGTAACTGATGTCAACTGAGCCCTCATCACTGATGTCCCTGGCTATTGGCCGGGTGAACCTACAAATAACACAGGGCAGCCCAGGACAGGCCCCTCCATGCCAGCCTCTCTTGTCAACTCATCTGGGCAGTCCCACACCACTTCTGAGTACCATGAGTTGGATGGGGAGCAAGAGGGAGGGCACTCTTCTTGGACTGAAGTAGATTGTCTGGTGTTGGAACTCTTGTGTACCTGTCATGTTCATACCTAGGCCATAGCTGGCAGAATAAAAAGAAGAGGGTTGGAGAACGAGTCTGTGTACTCAGATGTGAATTCCAAGACTTTAGCTTGTCCTCTGGTTTCCTTCCTTCATGGAGATTTATACAGATTCTCCTTATGGGCCTAATTTGAAGAGCAGAATTTCTTTTCTTTTCTTTTCTTTTCTTTTTTCCTTTCTTCTCTTCTCTTCTCTTTTCTTTCTTTCTCTTTCTTTCTTCTTTCTTTCTTTTTTCTTTATCTTTCTTTCCTTCCGTCTCTCTCTTTCTTTCTTTCCTTCTCTCTCTCTTTCTTTTTTATTTATCATGAAGTCTCACTCTGTTACCCAGGCTGGAGTGCAGAGAAAAACAGAATTTCTAATGGAGGTGTCACATACGGTCAAAGTAAGGCAGATCACAGACTTTTCTTTGCGTGGTTTCTAGGCACATTTACAAAGCTGCATTCAGATTGATGAGGAGCTTCATCATTCACTTTGATGTGGCCAACTCCTCCCTCTTTTTGGAAAAAGAGCAGGTGCACTAAACCAGCAAACACAGCCAGCACTGGGCTGTGCTGAGAGCAGCCACATAGGGGTCTCTAGAGACAGAAAGCCGAGAAGACCGGGACAGACCCAGGACCCAGACTCAAATATGAAAAATCTCTGGGCTTTGCCCTACGGCCTTCCCATGAGTAACTCATAGTCTTGTTCCAGTGGAATCTGGCCTTCATTCGTCTCAGTGGCAAGTTGGTTATGTGAAAAGTCTCTCTTCACACACTTGTGCGAATAACAGTAAAGACTTTTGTATTGTTTTCACTTTACATTAGACCATGAGTATTTGTGCCTGTGGCTGCAGTTTGTATTAGTTTCCTGCCCCAGGTATCTCCTGCAGCATGCAGCTTCAGTCCTACCAGACCCTCAAAACTTAAAAGCTATCAGTATTACTAGGGAGGATTTCGCAGGAAAATGGAGAAAGGGTTACACACAAAAAAGGTTAAACTACTCTATGCATGTTTCTGCAATGTGTTATCTCATGAACTCATTTCTGTAGCCCATCAGGGCAGGAGCTGGGCTCTCACCTGTTTATAATATTCCATAAGGGAGGTTCTTCCCCACAGTGTTTAGTCTTCCAACGCTGGTACAGCCTGGCATGATAACATCCTACTTTCATGTCGGTCATGCTGCAGGGAAAATTCTGTGAGTGTCCTAATAGGCTGGAATCATTTGCTAGGGTGAACCCCATCTTTGGTTCTCACTTTTCTGTTATCTTGTAATTAGCTTTATTCTCAACAAATCCATGTCTATTTTATTTATCTGTTTATTTACTTATTTTTATGTATGGAATAACACTTTTTTATTTACTTATTTATTTAGAGACAGGATCTCCCTCTGTTACCCAAGCTGGAGTACAGTGGTAGAGTGGTATGATCATGGCTCATTGCAGCTTCAAACTCTTGGGCTCAAATGATTCTCTCACCTCAGCCTCCTGTGCCACCATGCCCTGCTAGTTGATTTTAATTTGTTATAAAGAAAGTGTCTCATTATGCTGCCCAGGCTGGTCTCAAGCTCCTGGGCCCAAGCAATTCTCTCATCTCAGCCTCCCAAAGCACTGGGATTAAAAACATGAGCCACTGTACTGAGCTGTGCCTACTTCAAAAGACTGAAAATAAAAAATAAATAAATCTTTGCCAAATTAAAAAACAAAACAATAGTTTCCAGGTCTTAGACAAAGACAATTCTTTGTCATGAAGAATGGCGAAAGGTTTATTTAGCTGTTAAAATGATTTGCTTATATTTCAAAGAAGCAGAGGAAAAAAGGTACATATAAAAGTTTTCCAGGCCAGGCATGGTTGTTCATGCCTGTAATCCCAACATTTGGGGAGGCCAAGGCAGGAGGATCTCTTGAAGCCAAATGTTTGAGTCCAGTACAGGCAACATGGTGAAATTCTGTCACCATAAAAAAATAAATAAAATAAATATGGCTGGGCACGTTGGCTCACGCTTGTAATCCCAGAACTTTGGGAGTCAGAGGCAGGTGGATAATGAGGTCAGGGGTTTGAGACCAGCCTGGGCAAAATGGTGAAACCCTTTCTGCCCTAAAAATAATAACAATAAAAAATTAGCCAGGCATGGTGGTGTGCGCCTGTAATGCCAGCTACTCAAAAGGTTGAAGCAAGAGAATTGCTTGAATCTGGGAGGCGGAGGTTGCATTGAGCTAAGATCATGCCACTACACTCCAGCCTGGCCCACAGAGCAAGACACTGTCTTGAAAAAATAAATAAATAAATAAATAAATAAATAAATAAATAAATAAAGTTAGCCAGGCATGGTGGTGCATGCCTATAGTCCTAGGTAATTAAGAGGTTGACGCAGGAGGACTGCTCAAACCCAAGAAGTTAAGGTTATAGTGAGCTATGATTATGCCATTGCACTTCAGACTAAGCCAAAGAGTAAGATTCCATCTCAAAAAATTAATAATAAAAGTTTTCTAAATTACATTGTTTAAGAAAAGGGAAAAGAAAAAATATCTTTTTTTATTTTCAAATGGGAGAATAGAGCCTCTCATTTCTAATTTGTATTTCCTTCTGCAAAAACATGGTCTAGGCCCATGGTCTTGAACTACTGGACATCTGAATTTTAGTAGGTGCTGGATTCAGGCAACTGAGGGGTGGCTTGGACACACTGAGTGCACGTAAAAAAAAAGGTTTGAGGTGAACTAAAAGGTAAAATAGGGGAAGGTGCTATTAAGAACACACAATTGGGAGATAGTACAGGGTTAGTGGAAGGACTGGTTCATGCTACAGATACTGATTTAGGTGAAACTTTGCTCTGATTTATTTCTATGTCCATGCAGGAAGATGAGATTATGATCAGGTGGCACAGAAACCTGGGATGGTGAAGAAACCAGGTTGCCACTGCAGATTCGGTGTCTGAGGTAGAGCATATGCCAGGGGTCTTGTAGGCACGTGTGTGGGTTTTTGCTGGGAAAGTCTATGAGGAAAGGTAGGATGGGCAACAATCTTGATGCCGAAGCCCTGCCCTGGGAGGGGCTTGACCACATCAACATGCAGTGCGTATGTTCAGTGGGTGAAAAACATGTGGTGGCCTCAGGTTGGCAGGAGGGTAGAAGTCATCTGTTCTCAGAACTTCTTCCCTCAGAGTCCTCGGTCCTTCTCACACTGGGAGGATGCCTGGAAACACAGGGCAGTTCATGGTGTATTAGCCTGTGTGCAGAGCAGAGCCTACCTTCCCCGAGACACCTGGGGTCTTTCTCCAGCAAAGGCCCCCACATTGTCTTTCTTTTTACAATGCTTTTGATCCTAAATGTGGAAAGTTCCCTGAAAAGCCAATGATTCTCCAACACCCATTTGTTGCCCCAGAATTTAATTCTGACACAACTTAGAGTTCGCACAGACCCCACAAATTCAGGGCTCAGTCCCACAT